>NW_015150735.1:374304-375716 GCF_000732505.1 Cyprinodon variegatus
TCTTTTGGGAAGAGAAACGTTTTATTTCGCTGGGTCTAGCAAACCTGCCGGACTACTTTCGGCTTGACCAAAGCTGGACGAGAAATCTGCTAACAGGACGCTGCCAGGGGTAAGTCAGTGTGATTGCATGACACTGGTGATGGGGATGCCAAACAGATTCATGTCAAAAATCCCGAACTATCCCTTTAAGTACGGTAACAAAGTATTTGTACTTCGTTAATTGACACCTCTGCTCCTGTCCACTCTACACTAACACAAGTACAGCTGCTGAGTCATCAGGGAGGTTTATCGGCTAAATAGCAAAGTCTCTTGCTGCTCAGATAGATGCACTCTTGCTTTCTACAAACTAGGTCCTGTGTTTGAATCCTGGCCAGCACCTATCTACATGTTTCCTTTTGCATCTATGGGTTCTCTTCAATTGGTTCAGCTTCCTATTGTGTTCCAGAAACATACAGTACTCTTAAAATACTCCTAGGTGTATGGACGAGGATTAGGGCCACTGCAAAAAAAAAGTTAACTGATTATTTGTTTTATTTGATGTAGGGGGGAAAAAATGTCATATTATTGACAGGTTATTGCAATCTGATATGTTACAATGTCAGATTACAGGCAAACAAAGAAACCAAATGACCCCCATTCCAAAGGGGCTGACCTGTTCGTCTGGTTCAAATTGCATTTTTTCTAAACAAAAACAAGGCTTTGTTTTTTGGTCCACTCTATAAAGCCTCAAACCAACCAAACGCTATTTCTGACATTTTGAATTAAAAAAGATTCCATAATGGGAAGTGAAACGTCTTCAAACTTGGAAACAAAGTCCAGTGGATTTTTATTTATTTTTTTTGGGGGGGAAATGTCAGAGTATTGACTCAAATCTTAGAATTCTGACTTTTTCTATGGAAAAGGATTAGGGCCACTGAGGGAAAAAGTTAATGTGATTTCTTTATTTTATTTGAGTTTAATATGGGGGGAAAAGTCAGAATCCTGAGATTAAAGTCAGAATTCTAAGATTAAAGTCAGAGTCAGCCTGAATCTTTTCCATATTAAACTCAAATAGAATAAAAAATCAGTTAACTTTTTTTTTTTTTTTTTTTTTTTTTCACAGTCAACATAATACTCTTCCGTATAGGCGAGAGTACATGAGTGTATTTTGTCCGTCCAGTTTGGTAAAGCGTTTCCCTTTAATAGATATGTGGCAGGGGCAGTTTCTAGGTCTCCATTTAATTCCACTTTGGCTCAGTGGCCCCCCCACCAATTCATTGGTTGTTTCCGCTGGGATGTACTTCCCTAGCCTGACGTAGTCCGACTCAATTCTAGTCAGAATATGAGTCTGAAACTGCTCCATAGAGCTGTGATTATGGGGCGTGTTTTGAACGAACCAGGAAAAAAAATGCCTCTGCACTCAATTGGATAGA
>NW_015150735.1:376404-377813 GCF_000732505.1 Cyprinodon variegatus
ACTATGGAGCAGAGCCAGACCGAACTTCCCCGAACTCAAACCTTGTGGGCGGGACTAAGTTCGGACTGGCACCCATGCTAGTACTTCCCCACCTCTGGAATATGCAGTTCTCTTCTACACCAGATGAAGGCAGCAATGATACCATCATCTAGAATTTTGTACTTTGACATTTTAAAGTTCTTAATTAACCAAAAACTGATAACAAAAATACATCAATTAGTTCATAATATATAGTTAATATATTATTATCACAGTGCTCTAAGAATAATTTTTTGTTATTTATAAGGGAAGAGTTTGCCTCTGCAGTCATCTATGAATCCTATATATTCAATTCAATTCAGTTTATTTGTATAGCGGCAATTCACAACACACGTCATCTCAAGGCACTTTACAGTTCACCAGATCATACAGTCAAATTTATTCAAAGTTTTCTAAAGAAAACCAGTTGATTACATCGACTCATTGACTTAAAGGCAATCCCTCACCCCAAACATGCTTATAGCAACAGTGAGGAGGAAAACTCCCTTTTAAAGGAAAGAACCCTCCAGCAGAACCAGGCTCAGTGTGAGCGGCCATCTGCTGAGGCCGACTGGGGTTCAAGGAGACAGAAGCAGAGACACAAAAAGCAACTGTAAAAGGCGGCCCCGTCCAGGAAAAACACAGCCAGGCAGACAAGCTCTGAACCAGCTCCCATGTCAGAGGATAAAGAGAGCACATCCAGTCAGTCACAGTCAGAGAAACAGGACTACACTGGAAAACAGGCCAATTTCAAACATCTATAAATAAAGGTGTTGATGGCAGCAGCACAGCTGATATTTCTCTCCAGGATGGAGTCACAGCCAAACAGGAAGAGACCAGATGAAGCTACTATAACGAAAGGAGAGAGAGCATAAGAGATTGAACTAACAGATTCTGCAGTGAAAGAATACAGATAGAATGAAGCAGAATGAAATAGGGGTCCCTATGTCCTCCAGCAGTCTAAGCCTATAGTAGCATATCTATAGTAATAGCTCAGTATAACCTGAGCCACTCTAACTATAAGCTTTATCAAAAAGAAAAGTTTGTATGTAACTAAAGACAGAGATCAACCACTCAACCCATTTGATATATACATCATGTAGAATCATAAATTAATTTAGGTAGCACTGATGTATAAATATACACGTAGCTCTATTAGCAAAGGCCTCATGAAAGTCTGCTCCATCTTCAGGGATTTATTTGGAAAATTTGGCCACCCCTGTGAAAACTTTCTGGAACCACCGCTGGTCATATTCAGTAATCATACCTGCACAGTATGTACAATCTATCCCTCCAGAGAAGCATATTCTTAAAACTTTAAGTGAGTTAATTTTAGGAAGTGAGCGAGGGGAATACATAAATACTGTGATGGAGTGAAAAAGATGTCAGAG
>NW_015150735.1:378168-380726 GCF_000732505.1 Cyprinodon variegatus
ACAATACAATGACCTCATTCTTGACAGCAAACATCAGAGTTTCATTTCTCACTGAAGCCTTCAGTCCAAGACTCAAGCTTTTGCTTCCAAGCTGAGCTGTGACGGATAAAAAGCAGCGGGGGTCCTCAGAGATTTGTAAAATAATAAAAAGGTGGAATCTATTTACCCCTGTTATTCTGACATATGAAATAAAATGTGCTTCCAACCATCCTGCCTGTTCCACTTCACACCAGAGTAATCACATGAAATGGGTCCTGATTATTATGGCAGAGAAAGTCGGCTGATTGAGGACAGAGTGCAGAGAGAAAGCAGAGCAGAACAAATACAGATGGAAGCTGGAGGAGCTGCCTTACTCTGAGGGGCTGAGTGCTACTTTTAGTGACACTAATTATGTATTGCATCGTACATACTAAATTAATAAGTGTCTACCTTTTAACAAAGGTCTATATACTTTACATTAACCAAATCTGCTTTGACATGGAGATTCAATGTGTCAAAAATCTAACGTACTGTTGAATGATTAATTAAAATACACATGAAATGACTGGAGAAAAGCAAGAAGTGAAAAGGCTTTCAAACTGGTACGGCAAATTGCAACAGTTAAAATTATAATACTAAATTAAGCAATGTTCTTTAGTAAAATTAATTCACTTACATTTAGTAAAGGCTCATTGAGGTACGACTTTAGTCACAAATCCCATTCAACATATAGGCAGGGGATTTATGAATGGTGAGCCACATCTGCTGTGTGAAAAGACAAGTATTTCAGAGTATGTGGCTAGAAATGTATGGCTGATGCAGATGGTGGTTGTGTACATAAAAGGAAAATAACAGATTTTTTTTTTTTTTATCTAACACAGGTTTTATACTATAAAGATGCTCCATTCCAACTGAAAGTATTCAAATGTATCTTTGGTGAAAAAATTACAGTTTCTCTTCCTAGATGATGAGTAAATATTGAAATGAAGATCAAATGTAAACAGTAATACAGACCTTGACGTCAACAGCCTTGTACTTTTTATCTGTGTCTGTGACTCAACACATATGAGAGAAATGTTAGAGTTAAAATAGCTCAGGTTATCCTGACTTATCTATAGTTGTGCTGCTATCAGCTTGGGCTGCTGGAGGACATAGGAACCACTTTTCATCATTCTATCTCTATCTTCTAATTATGATGTATTTGTTAGTTCTAATTGTATGCCCTCTCTGTTTTTTTTTTTTTTTTTTTGTTAGATGTATCGGCTGCTACTGTGATCAACTGTATGTGCTCTCTTTCGTCCCTTTCTACATGAAGACAGAGTAGGGGCTCATCTGCTTAACAGTTTCTTGTCCTTGTCGGCCACATATGTAACTAATTTACCATTACATTTTCTAACATAGGAAATATTTATAGATCAGTGTATATTCCTCTCGAATGTCTGCTTCTATCTCCTTGAACCCCAGTTGGCCTCGGCAGAAGGTTCTGCTTGAGGTCTCTTCCTGTTAAAAGGGAGTTTTTCCTCTCCACTGTCACTTCGTTCATGCATGGTGTGAGGCGTTATTGTAAAGTCAATGACATAAATAAAGGTAGCTGGATGCCTCCTCTCATAGCTTACTTAGCATAGGGAGCTTGCAAGGTCCCTCTTCTTCTTCTTCTTCTTATTGAGTTTTATTGGCAAAAAATGTTAGGTGAGCATTACCGCCACCAGCTGGTATGGAGTGTGGACCACATGGCAGAAAAAAAAAACAAAAACTATATCCTATTATACAACCTAATCTGTTTCAAAAATTCAAATATAACCCGATATCCTCAGCTTCCTGATTCCTTCTGCAATAAATCGACAATGTCAAGTTTTCATTTATGTTACTAAGTTTCCTTATTAATCTGTTTCTCTGTATCGAATATTTACTACAATTCAAAATGACATGTTCCACAGTCTCATCTTGCAAGGTCCCTCACTAGTGCTAAGAGGCTATAAAGAATCCCACAATTCTTTGCATAGCATGATGTACAAGCACAGCCCAGCTTACAGAAACAAATAGAAATACATATGTTTGCCGCTTCATATGTTTTTGTTTTGTGTAATGGAGAGTTTCAGTTAACAGAATAAATTTCACAGGAATAAAACCAATCAACCTAACATGTACTGTACCACGTCTTATTGTAGCTTCACATTTCTGAAACATCCTCTTGTCTTAATGAAAAAAACCAAGGGAATATGTTGTGGAAAAGGAGTGATTTTTATTCAACAGAAGCTTTCCACAGACTTGCAGGCTGAGTGATGAGATGTGCTGTTTCTGTGTCTGAATTTGCTTTCTATTTGTAAATATTGAGACATCACTGTCACAGGAATAGTAAAAATGACAACTTACTGGAAGAGAGCAGAGCAAAAGAAAAAAAGCACTAGGAGTTTAAGCTGTTACAGTCAAGGCATTTCTGCACGTCAGCTTGAAGTAATTTTTGGCCAACAGTTGATTTGCTTTGTTTACAACGCAGACATTCTGCTTGAGAGATGCGCTAGCACAAAGAGATTCTTTACCTTACAAACAGGACAAACAACCATTCACACACACACTCA
>NW_015150735.1:381770-384224 GCF_000732505.1 Cyprinodon variegatus
TATATATATATATATATATATATATATGTGTGTGTGTATATATGTATATCATATATAAGAATGTCATTGATGTTAGTTTCCTGACTGGACAAAAAGGTGAAGTGCACTGAATGGAACACCATCGCTGCATAATTGATGGTTGTCTCTGGATTGCAGCAACTTTAAATAAGCTGTTACTAAAAAAAAAAAAGACATGTTCCCGTTCAGTTTTAATTTCATGGAAAAAAGCCTCCAGTTTGTAATCAGACAACTGCACTGTATTCTCTGCAGTTTGTTAGAGATGTGGGGGCCGTGTTTGTGTTTATCAGGAAGGACAATTTGCATCACAGAAAATGTAGGAGAGAAACTCTGAATCTCATTTTATGTTGAAAACACAGCACACAACAGTTGAAAAGCGCGTTCAGCGTTTATTTCTTCAAAGCAGGGATCAATGAAAAGCCATAACAATGTTTCTCTGCTTGTCCCTCTGACCAGGGTGGACGCCCCCAGCTGGACCCATTCTGAGGGCAGACCAGGTATTGTCACCTGGATCGCTCTGTGCAGCTTCATTTGTCATAATCATTCTTTCTTGTTTTGTCATCCCTGCAGCTGCTGATGAGATTTCCATAAAGAGAGGTGGCATGAATATGCATACTTATCCACAATGACACACCTGCTGCCTGTAGCTGAGATCATTACCAGTTTAACAACACATGGGGACCATTGCAAATACTTTAAACCTTTTGTGTTGGACCTGTCCATCAAGGACTTTGCCAACTTTAAAATACAGGACATACTATCATACTTTTATTTGATACAATCGTATCAAATCAGCATAAGATATCCGTATATTCATTATTAGTCCTTGTGATGGACCGAGCAGTAAAGACAGTCAGGCACAGGTGTATTTAAAAAAAAAACAGGGTTTTTTTATTTAACCCAAAAAAGATAAAATGTCAAAAGTACAAAATGGATCCAAAAATGAGGTCAAAGAAACAATAAAAACAACTCAAAATAACCAGTAAAAGAACAAACTCAAACTAATTTTTTTTTAGTAGAGTCTGTAAGATGGGAAATGGAAATTATTTTTGAAGTAAAGTCAAATGAATGTGGTTATATTTAAATTAATTAACTGGTGTCAATATAAACATTAATTTATGTTAATTTAGTTAAAAATAAGTACATTAGGTAGGTTATATTTCAATATATTAGTTTGGCTCATCACCTGAAATGTTCAAAAAATCATTTGGAACCGAGCAAAGATTTTAATTTGGGTCAAATGCAGTATTATTGTTTACATCAACATAGAATAATCAGGTCATAACAAGTGATTTAATTCAGATTCTGTGAAGTCCAAAATTTTAGATGTGATATCTGGACATTATTTCTTTTTATTTGAGCAAAGTTATACTTTTTTCCTGTGTGTTAATAAATAAATTCCAAATAATTAAATGACTCTGTAAATGAAACCCTATATGAAAAAGAAACTACATATAAAAGGATATTTGTTACCACATCTGTGTGGCTGTATATGCAGCTATCACAGTCCTAGAGTATTTATTAGAAAAAAAGTTCTTAGAGTGTGAAACCTAAAGTATTGCGGTATTTTACAGTCCATATGCTTGCATCCTGATCATGAAAAACTATGACAAAGAAATATAGCCATGATAGAAATAGGAAATGGGAGAGAGGACCTGAAAAACAGCTCAGTGTTTATGATGCTAAAGGGGTTTTTACAAGCTGCAGGATGATTTGGAAAAACAGCTCCCCTCAGCCAGTTTAAATGTTGTCCATATTTCAATTGCAGCGGTCTGTTTGTTGGAAAGATGAAAAATTAATACCCATTTAGAAGATTTAATGCAACTGAAAGAAAACAAAATAGTAATTTAATTAGAGCCACAGATCAAAGTGGTGTAGAAAGAAAGGCCCCAATGTTTGCTTCCTTGGATCATTTCTGCTTACTTTACAGCTTCCATTACACACTGTTCCAAAAACCCAGGAGGTTAAGATAGTATGGTGCCAGAACCGACGTTTAAACAGACCCTTTTCAAGCCTTCAGGGGTGGTTCTAGGTGAAAATTTACTAAGGGGGCCCGGATGGGGACAATGTTTCTTTTTTATGGTGGCACTAAACAAAAATAAATAAATAAATACCAAACACAGTAAACATAAACAGGATAAAAGTGCAACATTTAGTATATTAAGTGAGCTCCAAAACCAAGGTTGCAGACTCCAGATCTAAAAAATTAAAACTGTGGTTGTATATTCATATGGCTGAAGATCAGAGGTGAATATAAAACTGCAAAAGTTGTTAATCTAACCAAATCTTACAATCATAAATGTAACCAAAAAAAATCTTTTTGATCTTGTTTTGAGAGTGATAAACAAAGCAAAAGCAGATTCTGTTAGATAATAAATCGTCCTTTAAGAAGATTAAACTAAAAATAAGTGCACTAATCCGCCAAAGCAGTAAGAC
>NW_015150735.1:385769-387440 GCF_000732505.1 Cyprinodon variegatus
TTTTACACAAATATCTGTACTTTCTACTCCGGAAAGTGAGTACTTTTGCCATCTCTGTAAATCACCAATTATCCATACACCTTTCTTTAACCAATGTGACCAGTAAATTGACTGTTTACCGATTTTGATCTTAGGATTATGCCACAGGGAAGCATATCTTTGGGTATATGGAGAAAGCGCAAGTTTTTTGTGGACCAATTGCCACACCATTTTTGAGAATTTTAATATAGGTTTTTCTATTTTATTCTGTTTATTATCTATCTTTTGAGGCAATACCTCGATAGGGGTGAACGGAGAGGAAAGTTCCCGCTCTATTGAAACCCAGTCTAAATCTGATTTAGTTTCTGGCCAATGTTTGCACATCTTGGACATTTCAAATGAAATGCTATAATGTTCTATGTTTACTTTCTAACTTTAAATATAAATTATCATATTCCATTGGTAATGTGTGCTACCTACTTAAATCAAAGGAAAATTTGCTTTTTAGAAAGGAAAAAAAAAGTGTTATATTCAATTTTTCGTAGTGTATGCTTTCAGCACAGGGACCATAGCAGGAACCAGGACCAGTTGTACGGGAGCACTGGCCCCTGTTGGCCCATGCAAGCCCTGCAACAGAAACGCTCTGATCTTGAGAGTGGATTAAAAAAATTATTTAAATGAATCAATTAAAAAACAAAAGATTTCATTGGTAGCCTAATTATATAATCTCTAACAAGTAACCTGACATCTAAAAAAAAATATTTCACACAGTGTGCTTTTATTTTAGCTCATTGCTTAGTCTGGAAGTAAAGTCCGCACCTGTTGCTGCGCTCTTCAAGTAAAAGTTATTACTGTCGGTTTATCTCAAAAGTACCTTGTTGGAGGACAGCTTCTGAAATCTGTCAGAACTTTTTTTTTTATAAATTTTTTTTGTCTTATTTCCCCATAAGCTTCCTCTTCGACTGTGCAAAAAATTAAAAATCTACGTAATCACCAAGAAGTCAAAATTTCATCATCTTTAATGGTTCGAGTGCGGGATTTCCAATTTCCGAGGGATGCTTGAACTCATCACAAACATCCAGCTGACATCAGCGGTGAACTTTTCCTCAGGAGTTTCTACTGGAGCGACGCTGGCCGTGGGATGCTTGGGGATAATTTAGGAAGATAAATATGTGAATGGAGCGGCAGCTGTGGCGGAGGAACATTCCCTTTTTACACGATAAATAAAAGAAATGGCGAATTCTAGTGCTTTTAATGAGAGCGCTCCTTTGATTTCCGCAGAAGCTTTCCGAGCGGAGATGATGGAGAATCCGCTCCAGGTGAGTTCAACTTTCAGCAAAGTTCCTGGAATAGACCTGAGATGATGCAGGATGAATGATGTGGCGTTATAACTGATCAGGAATGAATGCATGCATCTTATTACTGTCCGTTTGCTTTAAGACAAATTCTAATGTTGACCTAAGGCACAGCTTATTCTCTGTTAGGGCCTGTTTGGAGATCAGTTAACACACAGAACAAAAATAGAATTTAAAACCTGTACAGGCAAAATATTTATTATATCCACCTCTAAAAATACATTATTGTTTCCCTGTTCCTAATTATAGGAACAGACAAATTAATTATTGTATTAATAAGAATATATATATAGAGATATATCCATCCATTATCCAGGCGCGCTGGAAGCTGTTTCAA
>NW_015150735.1:387450-390542 GCF_000732505.1 Cyprinodon variegatus
TGGGGAATGATTTCATATCTGAAACAAAAAACACACACACACAAAAAAAAATTTACTAATTTCATATTTTATCACTAAATAGCTTAATACAGACATAATATTTAGTGATATGCAGCCTTATTCTAGCGTAGACTTCTTCAGCCACAGGACTAAGATGAATAGGCACAGCATATAGAAATAAATAAGAAATAAATAACGCTAAATGCGGCAGTATAGGGGAATAAAAACCATTTCTTACCTCGAAATAGTCAGAAATATGTTTCTGCTACCTATTGCTAGCCATGCCTAAACTAATGTGAGGTGGCGGAAGCTTCCGGGGGAGTAGCCTAGTTTTTTATGAAATATTAAAATAATGAATCATTAGTTCACATCGTATACACAGCCCATCATTTTAATCCCATATCAAACACAGTCTTTTAAAAAATAAATACATAAATAATTTCATGTTTTTAAGTACAATATTATGTGACTCCACAGCCCCCCACCATGGGGGGCTGATGCTATGACGAGGGAGGCTGCAGCCCCCACAGCACCCCCCTTCCCGTGCCACTGCCATTATCTTACACGCTTGTCCCAATTGGGGTCGCGAGGGGTGCTGGTGCCTATCTCCAGCAGTCAATGGGCGAGAGGCAGGGTACACCCTGGACAGGTGTACCCTGTCAACCATACACACACACCTAAGGACATTTTAGAGAAGCCAATTAACCTAACAGTCATGTTTTTGGACCGTGGGAGGAAGCCGGAGTACCCGGATGCCTAGGGAGAACATGCAAACTCCATGCTGAAAGACTCTGGGCCAGGAATTGAACCCAGAACCTTCGTGCTGCAAGGCAGCAGTGCTAACCACTGCGCCACTGAGCAGCCCTAGATAAAGAGATATATATATATATAGATGTATTTGCCTTTTTATACCAACCATTCAGCAAAACAACAACTTTGCTCAACTATGAAAATACATTTTAGGTGTTTTTATATGTTATTATTAGAACTCCTTAGATCTCAATCAAGCATTCTAGTTTTGTAAATATAATGTCCAATCTTTTTCATATTTTTTTTCAATACAATGAAATTCTTCTTTGGTTATTTATCCCACCTGAAAACAAAAAGTAGAATTTTGTTTAAGATGTTTATTCCATCAACTATTTTATACATAAAAATGTGAATATTTCCCCTTGGAAGTTTGATTAAATGATCAAGCTCTCTACAATTTTCAAATTCTGTCAGTGAGTTTACATTAAACTTAGTTAACCTTAGTTAAAAATAATAGTTGACTTATAACATGTAAATAAAAGTAATTCATAATTAATGGGTTTAAATACACATTTAAAAGGTATATATGACCAAATATTTAACTATCATTGATTTATCTAAATAATTTTCTATAGATTTTATTGAAACTATTCTTTCTAATCATTAATATTAGTTGAACTCTGCTGTACACTTACTGAAGAGAAAAAAAGAGATTAAGCTAATGCCTCTTTTTTCTTGATCTAAAATACAACCTTTGCCTTAGAAGCTTTTTGTGTAATGAACCCTGTAGTGGACCAGGAAGCTGACAGTTCACAGATCTACTGTTTTTGGCTCCTGTTTCACTGTGTTTTCTAAAGTGATTGTGACTAAATACTGCGCTGGAGGCCTTTCTTTTTCATTCTCGTCAAATGCGTCCAGTTGACTCTCTCAATTTGTCTTTTAAATCAAATTTGAGGAATATGCAGACTCCTCTGTCTGTGCGAGGTTGTGTGTGTGTTTGATTTTCCCAGCCTTTTGCCCTCTCACCGTTTTTCACTGAGGCACATTCTCTAGATGCTCATTTTCTCCTGCAAAGTGTTTCTTTCTTTTATTGGCATGTTTCCTCTGGGTGACATTACCAGCGGGGGCCAGGGAGAGAAAAAGAAAGAGTGGCAGAGTAGGAATGAGAGAGGCGTGAGTAATGAGTAATGGCTCTTTGGGTGGGATGTTAGAGAATAGATCTACTGTACTAAGTCCTGAACAGCTGCCTAATGGTCCCAGCTACCCACCATCCCAGAGAACATCCCCAACAACCAGGGGACAATATCTGTCTGTCTCACTTGGTTCCATAACTTTCATCATGGTTGCATTAATACCAGCTTTAAAGTTATGTTCATCTTTCAGAGTTCAAAAAGTTCATAATGCATTTCTGCAGTGCATACCCCAATACAACGACATTAATTAAGCAACACCTTTCGATTTTGTAAAATATATTCAGCCACTTTGGCAACCATTTGCACATTTTTACCCTAAAAGCACAGAATCCATTTCAATGATCTAATTGCCCTAGATGTTATGAGCTGTAATACATTCAAGTTTCTAAGAATAACCAATGTTGTTTATGCTTCAGGCTAATGTCTTTCCTAGTTATTAGTTCAGTGTCTTGATTTTGATCAAAAGCCTTGCTTAGTAAACACCAAGTTGGGACTTAAATCTTTTAAGTGACTGAGGAAAAATGATATTTTCAGTCTGCATTGGTTCTGTAAGGGTTTTACCCTCCAAGAGAAAATGTTTGTGCAGGAAGAATCATCATAAACTACACTAGTGATAATGATACAAAGTTAGTACAATAATAATGTCTTCTAATATTTGACACTTTGTATTCTATGTGCTTCTTCATGTCTTCAGCTCTTAGCTGAAATGAAACAGATCAGCCCATCCCAGAGACTGACAGTTGCCTATTGTCATGGGAAACAAAGGACCATGCTGTCTCAATTCTTCATGTCTGTCCATCCTGCTGTTGGTCAGTGTCTTAGAATTGAAAAAAAAACAAACAGGTGCAGATGGTAGGAGACTAAATTGGATTTTCTCTGATCACACATACAGGCTAGGTGAACTTACATCCCTGCTGATATTTGTTGAAATGTCCCATTACAAGTTACACATTGAAATCACTGTTTTTGTAGTTATCCACTAGCCTCTGGTATCATTTTGGCAGAATATGTGCGGCTCTTCTTGAAGTCGTAGGGAAAGGGCTGTTCCAACCGCTGCTTTTCTGAATTCTCCCGAATGGTGCACGACTTTACATGAGTGAATGAAGTGAAAGTGATTGGTCGTTTATCAAGGGGGCGGAATTGTTGTAA
>NW_015150735.1:393200-394778 GCF_000732505.1 Cyprinodon variegatus
ATTGCGCCACACGTCTATCGATCGATATATATCGTTATTGAATTATCGCCCAGCCCTACTTGTCGCAGATATTTCTGATTTATGCCAATATTGAAGCGTGGTCAGCGCTATGTTATTCCACCATTAGACAGCAGTCGGAAAGAATAATTCAGCATTGAACACTGAGAACCAGGGAGCTCACATACAGAGGTAGTGGTGGAATTTAACCAAAAGAGTTAATCAAGTTAATCACTGACAAAATAACTAACCAGCACAGAGCAAAACAGAAACAGAAAAGACAACCAGAAAGTATCTAACAGTAGTTACTAAATATACAAAAAGTAATATAACAAGACAGCAAAGCACCTAAATACAAATGATATGGCAAACAACTATGAGCACACAGAAGACCATTACAACAAGGAAATTATTGAAATACAGCACACCCAAAAATACCCCAAACACCTCAAGATTGTGATGAGCAATGATTTTATGTTTTTATCAATTTTTCCAAAGTCCTGTCTCCCCCCAACATCTGATGGCTGACAGGACTCTATGACCTTTTCCCTACGTAGACCAGAGGCGTCACAAGTTCAGTCAACTTTAACCCCCAAATTCTGTGTCAGCACCTGCCAACTGATTGAGAGGCAGACAGAAATGTGTACGCTGCTGGTTGAAAGTTTGACCTGCAACATCTCTGCCTCTCTTGCACGTGTACTATAGGAGGGAAACGGTGCAGAGCGCATCTAAGCTTTGTTTCTTTCTGTTTTTGTAAAGCTAGAGGCCAAACTGCTCTGGTGAAGTCATGGTAGTACAGGAATAGAAGTAGTGTGTCATGAGAAATGCAAGAACAGACTGAAACGCACGTGCAAACTCCATGCAGCTCACAGCATGCATTCAGCATATGGGACCTTCCAAAACAATCTACAAATTCATATTACAAGATTTAGACAAGTATTTAAACACATTTCCAAATAAATATACACCTAATTCTTGGTCATAGAAGTAACTGAAGTTAATATAGTCAATATAACACCTTAGAAACGGAACAGTTAACACACAAAAATAGAAAGTTAATAAGATATTCAATCCTAGATGACTGAATGAAAGGTTCTCATCAGAACCATTGTTCTGGCCTCATCAGCTGATCTTTGATATAGAATCTATATTATAGATAATACTGGCTGCAATTAATTGAACAGGATAAATAAACAAATATTCTGTTTGATTTTGAGGTAAAAAGAACACAAGGTTATTAGGTCATATCTCCATGTTTATACCGACATTTAAACATTGAGCT
Source organism: Cyprinodon variegatus (assembly GCF_000732505.1). NCBI lineage: Eukaryota > Metazoa > Chordata > Actinopteri > Cyprinodontiformes > Cyprinodontidae > Cyprinodon > Cyprinodon variegatus. The sequence goes on from NW_015150735.1 coordinate 394,480, forward strand.
AGTCCTTACAGGGCTTACAGGGCTTAAAGGTATACTATGCAACCGGTGTGGATTTTCCAGCGAGGCTCCCCCCAGAGGGCGTAAGTAAAAGTGCACTGTTGTAAATATGCACAGCTGTTCTCCTGGTTTCTCCGTCAAGCCAGGCGCGGTTGTTTTGAGCTTAGCAGACAGGCGAACGCAACGAATGACTAACACAGTGAAAGTATGAACATGCACACATAGAGAGAGAAACCATTCCAATGTTACTTACAATCGCATCAGAAGAAACGCATCAGCCTTGCAGCTTTCTTTTTATTTTA
>NW_015150735.1:395355-396910 GCF_000732505.1 Cyprinodon variegatus
CCAAAACGTTATGGAACACATTAATTAACTGAAAAATGTTGCATAGTGTGCCTTTAAGGCTGATTTATAGAAGAAACCAGGTGGTCTGCGTGTGTTTCGCAGTGAATGCAAATGTGCCCCCCCTTCCGCAGACACTCTGCTACTCCTCTCCAAAATTGTAGGTGACCACACTTAGTGCTGGAGACAGGAGGCCTCTGATTGATCAAATCTACGTCCGCTCTACACTATGTGTATTTCCTGTTTGGTCCATTACCGGCTTCTTTAGTTATGTGGAAAACGACTCATGAAGATGGACCAGCTAGAAGAGCGAGGTGCGTGAGAACACTGGGAACCTTTTTCCACCTGGATCCCAGCTCTTTTTCACCCTTGTGTCTCTCCGTTGTTGCACAAACTTGCCCCACTTCCTCACCGCCTCGGCCGTATCTAGAAACCTCAGCTAGTTGCTGATTGTCCCTCTTGTGTTGTGGCGTGGCATAACATAGTGCAGACCACGCTTCAATATTGGGTATAAATCAAAAATATCTGCGACAAGCTCACTGCGCCACAGATCTTTTACTGGACACCAAAATGAAACCTTTTACCAATTAAATGTTAGCCAATCTATATTTATGAACTGTATTTGTATTAAATTGATTTTTTTACAGTGCAAAACTTCATAATGACTGGCATCCTCAGCTTGGGCTACTAGAGATGCATTAAAGAAGAAATTAATGTACATGTTTGATTTTTCAGGCTAGATATTCAAATAAGCTTTATGAAAGTGGAGGTAAGAGTTTAATTAAAGTGGCTGGATGGCACAAACCCAGCTTTTAAGCACAAACTTTCATTGAGGCATTCCAAAAGCTTAATGTTGGCCTCATTTATCTATTGAAAAAATGTTTAGGTATGGGAATATTATCCAGCAGGAACACACAGTTGTGTTCAAGTTTGTAGTTGGTCTGAAGGTAAAGTTAAAGAGGTTATTTTCAGTCTTTCAGTGGGGATGAGTTTATACTATATATCCGAGCCTGTATAAGATTAAATCAATAATGAATTCATGTTTTTACGTTAGGAATGTAAGTTATTAATTAAATAGAAAAAGATGAATAAATCATGTGAAAAACATCTTAGTAAAACAATCATTAAAAGAAAGGGTAAGTCAAACTGATATGCCGTCAGACATTTAATCACTTTGTTTTAATGAAGGGGACGCTAACTGTGATATAGCTCTCTGTGTTTAGTGTAATCCAACATATAGTGGGTGAGACTATGTGCTGTTATCAATGATTTTGAACAGGTTGATTTGTTTATAGCAATGTTTAAACTGCATTAACTGTACTCTGGATTGGTTCATGTTTCTGCTCTAGCACGCCTTTGCTTTGGCATTACTTCTTTTGTAAATACCAGTGAGGCTCAGCTTAAAGGAAAAGGTGATTTGATGAATATAGAATATAGCCATTTTTGCCCAAATATAGTAACACCTCACTCTACGAAATATATTCTGCAGTGACGTCATGGTGCGGTAAGCCTAGCGCCATTCTCCCCGCTTTACAAGCAAAATCAATGGGAACTACTA
>NW_015150735.1:397533-406628 GCF_000732505.1 Cyprinodon variegatus
CTACTCCATGCAAAACTGAAAGAAGTTATTTTTTAAGTGAATGTTATCAAATAATCAAATGCAGCTAATTTTAACAATTAACCTTAAGTTATTTGTTTACATTCCCTTTTTCTTTTACTTTTCACTGATTTTGTTTTGTAGATGAACATTGTTTCCTGGAAAAAAAAAAAAAAAAAAACTGTCTTAATCCAGTATTATTGTCAATGGGTGCTAATCTATTAACAATGATGAGAAAAAATTGCCCTTGAAACATTCAAATTGCTCCTGCTGTGAAACAAAACACCTTCAACATATGAAGCTCTACACTTTTACGTGTGTAAAGTCTGTAATGTTTGCCAAGTAATAGAGCCTCCCTGCTTTGTTTGCTCTCCCTGTGACAGTAAAAAAAACCCTCTCTCTCTTTCGCCGTGCTTCCTTTCTCTTTCACACTTTCCTCATGTGAACGCGTCTTCCCCTGGTAGGGTGGGGATGGGGGGGTATTCAAATCTACCAACAACAAATAAACAGCAGAGAGGATAATTCACAGTAATTAGTTTGATTCCACTCCCTGGCACTCTTGATATGATGGGAATGAATCTGGCAGAAGGTGAGACGAATCCCTGCTCACACTTTAAATTGCTTTCCTCAGCGTGAAGTCTGTGAAATGAACTATCCTCAGGCAGTTCTTCCACTACTCTAACATTCAACACTTCTCACTCACACTCATACTTTCAAAGGTCTCCCTCCGGTGTCTCTTGGTATTAACCAGCAGCCTCTTCAGACCCCTTATACTGCCTCCTGGAAAGACTGACAAGGTTATGGATGTTGATTCAGTGGACGGCGTGCATGTGGTCTGATGGATGAAGCCGTCCATCTCCTACCCTGATCCCTCTGTCTGACTGCTAAACATTGAAATAAACTGCCGCACACCTCCCCCACATACTGTTTACCTTGACTTGGCATCAGTCCCTCAGGAATCTTATCAGCGCTCTGCCCATCTGCTCCACACCTCCTCCTTTAAAAATGCCTGTTTCCCTCTCACACACTGCAATCATCAGGCTTCTATAGAAAAACAAACAGAGGTCTAAATCCTGCTGTGCTCTGGTGATGGATGATCCCAGCTCAGGTATGTTCCAGGTCAGTGGACTCATCATCAGACTTGGTGCCAAGGTGAAGGCAGTAAGCACTGAGCAGGTTTTAGAGACGATAGAAGCAGAGCGGAACGATAAGACTGCCAATTTCTAATCATAAATCCACGCGGCTTAAATTATTTTTTTAGGCAACCATAAGAGATAAGACGCACCTTCATGCAAAGCTGAGAAGTATTTTAACTGTACAGTGATGTATCTTGAATGGACTTAGGGAATGATGTTGTGTAATGAGCAGATAAATCAGAAATAAACAGAAATGAGCTTTTGAGTTTTAGGGAAAGCAGCAGCTAAATCTCTTCCTATCTTGTTCCTTCTGCTAGATCATCTGGAGAAGCATTTATTTATTTTTTCTGATGTGCGCAGACTACACAAGATGGATGTTAGTGTCTAACAAATTTAATTTAAAATAAGTCAGTTTTAGCCAGATTCAAAACAGTAGAGAGGTTTTTACAGGAATTTACAGTTTACTTCCACCATCAGGCTAATTCTGCAACTTATTTCCGGTTTAATAAGGTCAACATTTACTTACATTTGATGGTGTTGAATCAAAAATGGGTACATTTATATTTATTTTTCATAAGAGAAGGGGGTTTATCAGTTCCTCTCCCTGCTACGATATTAAACTTGGAGGAAAGTAAGATGAAATAGCCTTATGTTCCAAACAGCAAAATGTTTTTTTTTATTTTGTTGAGTCCATTGTAGATGGGAACATCATGAACAACCTGAGTGACTCAGAAATGATAAATGGCCTGCACCTAAATAGCGCATTTCCAAGTCAGGAGACTTGACCAAAGCACTTTACACTACATTTAGTCATTCACACACTCACATACTAATGTTGAAAAGCTACATTTTAGCCACGGCTGCCCTGGCGCTCCCTGACAGGAGCGAGGCTGCTGTACACTGGCGCCACCGGGTCCTCTGACCACCATCAGTAGACAATGTGGGTGAAATGTGCCCAAGAACACAACGACATTAAAGGCCAGGGCTTGAACCACCAGCAAACTCCTGCTTGCACAAAGTCAGCTTTGTGCTGACACATAAACGTGGAAAATTTACCTGTACCTGAAGGCAGATGTTGAACCAAGCCAGCGTCTCAATGGTGCCCTCTATAACAATGGGGGGGTGTAAACCGTAGGTTGCACCGTAAAGATGGCCAGACATGTTGCCCTGTAACTTCTGTCTTATCGCTACTCAGTGGTTAGAAGGTGGATCTGGTTCAATTTTGTTATTCTGTAATAACCTGCTGCTGCAAGGAGGACTCCCACATGCTACCTGTGATTTTTGGGGTAGAAAGCAGCTCATGCTCTTTTTTGAAAGCTCTTTTATGAATTAATTATTTATTTGATTTATTTACTAAATGTGACAGTTTATATATTTATTTAGTTTTTTAATATAGACGTTCATTTTGTAAAAGAGAATCGCCAGAAGCGCAGTGGAAGGGACCTATAGTTATAGTTATACTAGAAACAACCTAATACAGTAACATCAAAAGCTGAATTACAAGCAGAGAAGACATTACAACAAAATCCACACCAACAAACAAAAAACAAAGCAAACAATACAAGACGGAAAACAAAAGCCTACCCTCAACCACCCACAACCTGGATCACACCAAACCCACCAAACAGGATCATATTACAGATGGAGCCTGTTAAATTTATCCATCCAGTCTGTACGCATAATTATCCTAATACAGAGTTACTGTCTTCAGCACAGGTCAGAATTCAAACCAGAAAATCTCAAACTCTCCCTTCGATACCCCACCGCATGATCTGTAAGATGTTCCTGGAAGTTCTTAGCAAAAACCAGCAAACATGCCCCCATTTCCACATCTTGAACTTTTTTCATATTTTCCGGGTTACTGCCATTATCTCCGATTCCTGCTATTGTTTTTGTGTATTTTTTAATTTTTAATAATAGACCAAAAAGATACATGCTTTTCTCATCTTTTTGAAAAATGAAAACTGTGGTGTGTGTTTTGCATTTGGAACCTTTTACTCTAATATCCAAACATAAAGTCCAACCAGTTATTGTTAGAAATCACTTTATCAGCCAATTAAAGGCGACTGCCAGATATTTAAGCTCAGTATAGAAGTTTGTTAGAGAACTAATTCATCATCCAAAATGCCGTCCACCTAAACTGACCATCCTTTGATTCAGAGCGTTGCACAAAGAGTTAGACAAAAAGCCAATGATAACTCAGGAGAACAGAGATCCACGGCAGTGCTGTGAGAATCTGCCAGCTCAACAGCTATTAGTTGTTTCACTTCCAAGAAGAAAGCCATTGTTGAAAGAAAGCCAAAGGAACTAGTGCTCGTTGCAAACATGTTTGGGAGACAGTAAACATGGAAGAAGAGGCTGTTTCTCACTAGTTTGTAAAGGTCTAACGCTACTTGTGGAGTATATCTACACTTTGCATACTTCCTCTAAGAAAATTTGATTGTATTGCAATATGATATTGCTAAATTATAAACAACTAATAAATTACATACTTTAAGGAATCTTTATCCTATCAGTTGCAGAATGTGTCCATCTCATATTTAAAAATCAATTGTGTAAATGTGTAATTAAATAAATCTTAATTTTTTTTCTAAAATTGAAGATTTATACATTTTGTAAAGCTGAAGGTAGTGGTATTATGACACATTTCTATGTACTCTATAACGGTTCAGTTGCTGTAAAACAAAATCCTGACAACATCTATATTTAAATGCACAAAATAACATGATCAGATTAACATGTTTTCCAATTTAAAGCAAAAAAAATCTTATTTTACCATTTATATCTACCTTTGGACTAAAGATGGGTCATACAAACATCATTTTGAATATTTCGATAACGTCTTTCAAGATTTCCAAAAGATTTGAAAAACAATCCACTGGACTTTGTTTCCAAGTTTGAAGATGTTTCGCTTCCCATCCAGGAAGTTTTTTCTGTTGAAAATGTCAGGAATAGTGATGCATTCACGGTTTAATACAGAAGCCCAACAAAGCCTTGTTTTTGTTTAGAAAACATGCAAATTGAAACGGACAAACAGGACCGTCCCTTTGGGATGGGGATCGTTTAGCTTCTTTTGTTAGCCTGCAATGCCCCTTACAATTCTTGCCAGATCATATTGTAGAAATACTTCATGTTAAGGTGAGGCACACCTAAGCACTTAGGTCACTTATTCAGAATAACTTGATCCTGACAAGCGTGTGTGCCTTTTGGATTATCTACTGGCATAAACCAATCCTCTAGGTCGAATTACGACCTATCTTAACAAATGTGGTCAGAATATCTGGATCTGCATGTTTGCATGACATGTTTTCAGTCCAGTCAGCTGTCTATTCTGATTTCTCATTTAATTTTAAAGCTAGCTAGTGTTCATATTAACAACGCCATCAGAGATTTACTTCTGATCTCCTGATAATTTATTTCAGGTTTTATAGAAACTCATGTCTTCTGGTACCGGGGTAGTGGGGTCAAATTGATAATATCCTGCTGGACGACTGAATATTAACATTAAAGCTGACTCCTCTTCTTCATCTTTACTTTCATGGTGCTTCACCCTCTCTGTTTAACCCCTTGCTTCTATCCTCTTTATTTCATCTCCTGCTCAGCTGTATGTCCTGGTGTTTAAGTCTCCATCTTTGCATCTTTTTCCTTCATTGCCCTCATAGTGCTTATTTAAACAGATGTTGCTGTTTTGCTGGGTCTGCTTCTACCACTATTGGGTTTATATATTTAGCTCCCATTGTTTATATTCCACCCACAAGTTGTTTGGACTCTTTATTCCTTTAAAATGTTTTTGCTCCTGCAGCCAGGAGTACTTTTATGACCGTAAAAAACTTATTTTATACATCGCAGGAGGTTTAGATTTTTTGTTTCCCATTTGTTTTAACAGATTTTCTGTACTTTTGCATTTGACAAAGATTGGTATCACTACTGGTAGCAAAAAGCATGAAACTACAAAGGCACATCAAGGCACATTCTCCTTACTAGAATGTTTGCTGTGCCTTCAAGCAAAGTCTAAAGAGCTTGAAGGAGATTCCAGAAAACAGGCAGCTACCGTAGGAGAGCTGGACAAGGCCACCTGAGATTCCTGACCCTTTAGCTATATTTTGTATTTTCCTTTGTGTGATAAGGTAACAGAGGGAACGTCTCAAGTCGTGTCATTTTCACAGATGAGAGAAGGTTCACTTTGAGCTTATGAAACAGACGTGATGGGCCTGTCAAAGCTGATTGCAATGTTATACTGACTACGACACTGTCCAGCATGATCTACATGGTGGTGGGTCAGTGTTGGGCATTGATACTCAGACCATTGGCACCCTGACTGCCACAAGAGGCCTACAATTCTTCGTACAAAGGTCCTTATCATGGGGTTTTACTTCTCCCAACCCTCTCATCTTAAACGTCCGCCTTGCTACTGCAATGGGTCCTTGATTCCTCCTAGTGCTTGATAGATGTCGTGCTCTCTTTCATCCTCTGACGTGGGGGCTGGCTCAGAGCTTATCTGCCTGGCTGTGTGTTTCCTGGACGGGGCCCGCCTGTGGAGCTGCGGTTGCCTTTTGTATTCCTGCTTCTTTTTCTATCTCTGCTTCTGTCTCCTTGAACCCCAGTGGGCCTCTGCAGATGGCCGCTCACACTGAGCCTGGTTCTGCCGGAGGGTTTTTCTCTCCTTTGTCGCTACAAGCATGCTTGGTGTGATGGATTGTCTTCGAGGAAATGAGTCGATGCAATCAACTGGTTTTCCTTAGAAAAGTTTCAATCAATTTGACTGTTGGATCTGGTTGCCTTGTAGGGACATTTGTTGTGAATTGGCGCTATACAAATAAACTGAATTGAATTGAATTGATAATGTCGGGGCTGAGGTGGTAAGAATACATGTTGGACAATGAAGGAATTGAAATGACTGGCCTTTACTGCTCGCCGCTAAATCCAATCGAACACCTCTTGGACATAATTTCTGATGCTTACAGGTTGCATCGTAGACTCTCTAAGAGCTCAGTGATGCCCTTGTCAGGATCTCGGAAGAGACACCACCAGGAAACTGTCTGTCATCTCATAAGGAGGATGGCTCGACGTTGTCAGGCATGCATTCCAGAATGCGAGGGGCATACAAACTACTGAATTACTGCAATGACATTTCAGCAAATTGGACTAGCCTGCTGCCTCACTTTTCCAGTTGTGCTTCTATTATTAAGCCCTCTATGAGTTGATGGTTTTAACCTTCATCAAATCATGCTTCATCCTTTTGGTCCTAACACATTACGCACCCTATATCAGCATGGATATCTAACATAATTGTATTTTTCATTTGAAATGGGTCGTGTTTTCAAAGTGTTCCTTTCACTCTTCTGAGCTTTTTGTTTTCTCTATAAACATGTTGTATATAAACATAGACCTCTTCCCCATGTGAGCAAATGTTTTACCTAAAAAGCCTGAATCAGTGTTATTGCTAAAGATGTTGGTGTATCACAAATATGCAATGACTGTGTCAAAGGTGTCAGATATCCTGGGAGAACTTTGAAGGTAAGGAATGTTTGTGTGTTCAATGCTTCTTGATGCACACGGGCTTGTGTGTGTTTGGGAATAAGGATTTCGGTATTATTAAATCTCATAAGCCTTGGCTCTACAGGAGGCTGCACACTAATGCATGAGAACAAAAAGATGCTCTCTGGTTGTCATGGACGTGACAGAAGCGACAGCTGGAGATAAGACTTGCATGTAGTATTATGGGGTGTTTGGAGTTGTTGTTTGGCAAGTAGAGCATCACCTAATCTTCTGCCTGTTTACTGTTTGCACAGAACTATCTCCTGGGAATCATCATCTCCATATGTGGGAATGTCCTCATCAGCATTTCCCTCAACATACAGGTAAGGACGACTGGAAGGCAGCAGACACTCGGGAAGCATGCAACGCCTCTCAAAGCTGGGTTTAATCTTGCTTGACCGGCTTTTTCCAGTTATAGTTTGCTCTGTGTTCCTGTAGATTTCTGTAAACCTTTCCCTGAGGCACTGACTGAACCCTCTCAACGGGCTCAGAGCTGCAGAATCACTGCATGCCAGAACTGCAGGGTTGTTTTTGATTTGTCTTATTTGATTTCTAATAACTTTTCTTAATATTGATTTTACAATTCAACTAACATACTTTTGCTGATTATACATCGATTTACAGCCCATGTTTATAAAATAACTACCTCACCTCTGATTCCTATGGAGCGAAATTAAAGCCACAAGGTTTATTTAAAAACATGTTATTACACTTAAAAAAAAAATATTTGAAACTAAAAAATGATTGAATTGAAAAAAACATTTTAAAGGATACATTATAAAACTTTAAAACAGAAAAATATTTTTCAAAACTTAAAAAAGTAAAAAAAGGAAGAAAACAGCACTTAAATCTGAGTAGTTTTAAACATCTATTTTCGGTTTTATATATCTTTCTCATTTTCAAAAATTGGTTTTAGTTTTAAAATATTTTTCAGTTGTTGAAAATTTTTTTAACGTTTTTTAAGAAACTTTTTTAAGTTAAAACATTTTCTTGAACGAGCTGTTTTAGCTCCATACCTGCCCATCTGCACTATTTCAAATGTTTTTATTCTTTCCTTAACTGTTCTAAACTTCTTACGTAAGTTAATAATTATAAGTCAAACACACACCATTAAGCTATCATGCTGACGAATTCTGCAGACTGTGGTCTGAGAGCATTACTCATTTCATGCACAGTTACTTTTCCCCGTATTTGTATCTTGGATTATACCTGTATGATACTCTGACTGCTAAATCAGACTCTAATTAGTCAAGAAACTAGGCTGATTTGCAGACAGTGTAATGTTTATGGCAATTGGAGGGAGGGCTAGGGGAGATCACAGTGCTTGAAAAAGTCGGGTAATTTGTCATAATTAGTCAGAAAAAACAGATTCATTAATAATGACTAAGTGTTCTGTATATTTCTGCTCTTAGACCTGTAAAAAGTCCTCTCCTCTCCATTGACTCGCCTAATTGGTGTCATGCTTCTGTCTGATTATGATTCTAATCAGCAGACGGTGTTATGGTTTATCAAGTCACATTACAATAGATCTGTTTTTTATTGTTTATTTAATTTTATATTCTTTTTAAGCCCGTGTGAGGTGTAAAACTACTCCTTTCTCCCTTTTCTTTGTGACAGAAATACGCTCATGTGCGTCAGGCTCAGCGCGGCTCCAAGCCTTATTACATGTCTGCCATGTGGTGGTGTGGTGTGGTCCTTATGGGTGTTGGGGAACTGGGGAATTTTGCAGCCTATGGCTTTGCCCCGGCATCACTTATAGCCCCTCTGGGCTGTGTGTCTGTCATAGGTAAGTACAGCCATTTTTACATGATTATGAGATGAGCTTATGAAGCCCTTTTACACTGTAGTCTCATTCAGAAAACCACACACAGATATGTACAACCATTCACACACGGATACCTATATCCATAGACCACTTATATAAGTTCATCTAAAATGAAATATAATAATGTAGTATTGAGGCCACATGCTTCTTCTCATAAGATCAATAAAAACATATTTCTTTTCATTTCTAAAGGCCATGTTAGGGCCTATCAATTGTTTGGAAGAGTGATGACTAAATAATTGTCCAAGGAAGAATCATTCAGTTCCATACAAAGGGATATTTTAAACAGAAATGTCAGGCCACTGAAACATTTGTTCATTTATTAGCCCTGGGAAAAGCACACACTATTCGATTTTTTTGCCCTTTTCTGTCCGATTCTTCAATTGTGCGGGAATTTTTTTGATCATGCCGAATTTCATGGCATGATCTGTACACTACACGTCCTTCGTCGTGTAGTGTACAAGAGGTAACAAGGGTCTCACGACCGCCTCCCGATGAGGAATCGTAAGGTCGGTAGAAAATTAATCATGTCTGAAATTCAATCGTTTGTTGTGAGGTGTTCGTGGACAAATCCTGCAGAGCTACTTTTTACTAAAACC
>NW_015150735.1:407333-408611 GCF_000732505.1 Cyprinodon variegatus
TTGAGTTGTAGCTGTGTGCAATATTATTATATTTGTTCTTAAAACTTGTAATGCTTTTACACAAAACTTCAGCTTTGTTTCAAATATACTCTGTTTAGCATGGAAACAGAGCTACGTCAGCTAGCAGAGGCTCATCAATCTATGCTGCCAGATTATCCACAAAGAATCAGGAAGTTGACTTTCAAACCTCTACAAACACCAACTGGCTTTCACATCCATGTAGTTATTGAATGGGAATATGAGGGCATTAGTGGGTTTCTCACTCTTTTTTTTCTCCATGCACCTGTTCACTTGTGGACCTGTTTCTGTCCACTCTATCAACATGTGCCACTTTGAGGGTGAGGGAGAAAGTAAACTGCCCATGGCTGGTCACTTTCCAGGAAATCCTTCCTCTTGTAACAGTACAGACATGTGAGCAAAGAAACAGGTCCATAAGCAACTTCTAGAGAATCTACAGGCACATAAAAAGCAAGTCAGGAGCAAAGTGATGGAGCCTTCACTCCTATTTGTGAAGCACGGGGGGCCTCATGGTATTGAACCTGTATGCATAATATGTTCAAAATGTAAATTGAGAGCAGATTACATTTGTGTGTTTTAAAACTGCTCGTATTTATTACTCGTGTGCACAGAATTCTGACTTTATAATGTAAGGACTTTTTTCAACATGGCTTTTTTGAAACTTTATAAAAATCTTTATAGGCTTTTACTTTCTTAGCTGTGAGCTGTAGTGCTGCTTAGGAAGGTGTGAATTCATTCAGAGCTCCTTCCAGGAGATGCAGACAGCGCTGCAGAGATGTCGCAACCACCTGTAAAACAGGCTGAAATATCTGTAGCTTTAAACACCCCCATGTTTTAGGATAGCACACCCACGACCTGTGAGTAGGAGCCGTGACTCTTCTTATCCATTAGTTTTTTTAAGTTATAGTGAAATTATGCTGCATTTGTATTGATTCTTATGTTAAATTTGTCAAATAAATACATTTTTGTTTTGTTGTCATTCCTTAATAAGAAAGGAAACATAAAAACTGTCTTCCAGGGCTTGTACCTTTATGTTTCTTATTTCCATTGAAAGTCAGCCTGCATTACCAGAAATAGAAAGCTGGATTCAAGTAAGGTCCAGCACTTGAATCGCAGCCTGGAGATGAGGGCTGAAGGGGAATTAATGGTCAGACACCTGCTCCTGTACTCTCTCCAGACGTCACCGACAAAGAAAAACAAAAATCGGAAAGAAAAGACATTTTGTTTTATTTTCCAAAAAACAAATAATACAATCTTAAT
>NW_015150735.1:411039-412092 GCF_000732505.1 Cyprinodon variegatus
TTTGTGGCCCTTTTGGTTTTTCCATACATGCATTGTTCCTATTAACAGGCTTCTGCTTGTGTAACATGTTTAGATCATAGTTTATCATTTTATTTTCAGACCTTTCTTTAGCAGTTGAGCTTCTGTAGCAAAGCCTTCATTTGATTTACAGCGTTATATTCAAAAAAATTTAGCTTATTTATACAGTGCCATGAAATCTACAGCAATCCCTCACAAATAGCATGCATGCAGCAACAGTGGAGATGAAGAACTCCCTTTTAACAGTAACAAACCCTAAGTAGAACCAGGCTTAACATGAGCTGCCTTGTGTCAAGAACAACTGGGGGTTAAAGTAGACAGAAGTAGAAACATTGATGCATAAATACTTTCTATGTTAGCAAAGGCAATGGTAAACAAGCTAAATAGGTTGCTCTGTCCAGGAAGAAAACAGTTAAGCAGACAAGCACAGGCCTAAATACTGAAAAACAGGCCGAAAACTTAAATCTATTATAGAAGTAGTTGTTTGTAGCTTCCTCTGGGATGATGTCACAGATTAACAGCAGTACTTGGCCAGATGTAGACAATATGGTGAGAAAAATCAGAGAGACCATAAAGTTAGGGTTTGACCTGAGAAATAATGAAGAAGTGAAAAATATACATATAATGAAGAAAACTGGTCCCTGTGTCTTCCAGCAGCCTAAGCCTATAGCAGCATAACTATAGAGATAGCTCAGGATAACCTGAGCCCCTTCAACTATAAGCTTCATCAAAAAGGAATATTTTAAGTCTAGCCTTAGAAGTACACAGGGTGTCTGCCTCACAGACTAAAATTTATTGTTGGTTTCGCAGGAAAGGAGCCTTATATGATGCCTATCTGTGGCCAAACACCTGGTGCCACGTCAGTCAAGGGCAAAACATAAACATAACAGCCTTTAATCAATACCTGCTGACATGGTTCTACAGTATTTATAACTTAATATAGCAAAAATACACATTGTGCTGGGGAGTTGCTTACTCTACCAGAGCAGCTTAATAAACTCATAGAAGTTGTCCAGCGGGGATAGGGAAGGTAGG
>NW_015150735.1:415722-426456 GCF_000732505.1 Cyprinodon variegatus
GCTCCCTCCAAAGATTTTCAATTGGATTCAGGTCTGGAGACTGGCTAGGCCACTCCAGAACCTTGATGTGCTTCTTCTTCTTCAGCCACTCTTTTGTTGCTTTGGCGGTGTGCTTAGGGTCGTCGTGCTGAAACACCCATCTTCGACCCATCTTCAGCTCTCTCACTGGGGGAAGGAGATGTTGGTCCAGAATTCCACGATACATGGACCCGTCCGTCCTCCCCTCAATACCATGGAGTTGTCCCGTCCCCTTGGCTGAAAAGCACCCCCAAAGCATGATGTTGCCACCACCATGGTGGATGTTGTTCTTTGGGTTGTACTCGGTGTTCTTTGTCCTCCAAACACGACGATTTGAGTTGAGGCCAAAAAGTTCTATTTTGGTCTCATCTGACCACATCACCTTCTTCCAGGCCTCTTCTGAGTCGTCCAGGTGGTAAATGGCGAACTTCATGCGGGCCAGTACATGTTTCTTCTTGAGCAGGGGGACCTTGCGTGCGCTGCAGGACTTCAATCAATGATAGCGTAGTGTGTTACCAACCGTTTCTTTTGTAACTGTGGTCCCAGCTGCCTTCAGTTGATTCATCAGTTCCCCCCTTGTGGTTTTGGGATGATTCCCCACCGTTCGCATGATCAGGGACACCCCACGAGGCGAGATCTTGGTGCTTCTTCCATTTCCTGATAACTGCACCGACAGTTGATCTTTTCTCTCCAAGTTGCTTTCCGATTCTCTTGTAGCCCATCCCAGCCCTGTGCAGATCAGCAATCTTGTCCCTGATGTCTGTAGAAAGCTCTTTGGTCTTGCACATGGTGGTGATGTTGGATGCAGGTTGTTTGGGTGTTGACAGGTGTCTTTTATACAGGTAACGAGGTGAGGCAGGTGTATTTGATGTAGATAATTGGTTGGGAGTGGGGCTGTGTCTTAAAGAAAGACTATCTGGCTTGTAGGAGCGAGAATACTTACTGTTTGGTCGGAGGTCATATACTTGTTTTTCCTTATCAGATGGTTATCAACTTTTATAAAAATTATTTCTGGAATTTTCTTTCACTGTTAGAATGTACATATGATTAAAATTATAGATCGTTGCATTCTTTGTAAGAGGCCAAGCCTGCAAAATCAGCAAGGGGTCAAATACTTATTTCCCCCACTGTAAGTAGGAAGAAACATAAGTAATCGAGTAAAGTATAGATACCTAAAAAGTGTACTTAAGTACAGTAACAAAGTATATGCACTTCGTTACTTGACACCTCTGAATTGAGAGCATTGAGAGCTGAACTCGTAGCGATTTGGCATGCAGAGCTACTGTAAGTAGTTCCTAAAGTCCCAACTCACATCCATCTGTGGTCCATTCTAGAGTCCTTTGAATATTCACATTTAATTGGTGATCCTGTAAATCCAATTAGCTCTAACCATATAAGTCCCAAAAGTCACTAGCAAAATGATCTTTTATTTCATTACTAAAACCAACAGTTTGACTAAAACACATGGTGGAGTGAAGCCAGATTCATTAGCCTTTCAAAACAGAGCCGGCCGGCTGCCTTTCTGGCAGCTGCTCTGTGCGAAAGCTTCGAATGCAGGTTAAATATTGAACAGGTTCGCTTCTTACCTCCTGCCACCCATCTCTCATAGAGCTGGAAGGTGCGGGAAAGTCAATGATATTAATGACAGCTATTAACCTGGTGCTTTGAACGATTTTCCCGTCTCACAAGTGGATGGATGGCTTTTATAATGCACTAAACAAAACCACAAATCTTGTTAGGTAGGCTACAACTCTTGTTCATTGTATTTTTGGTGTTCAATTTGCTTCAGCGAGAGGCCGCTTGAAAAATGTCTCTGCCACAATAAGTGGACTTAATCGCTGTAAACCACTGGGAGCAGCAACCTCTTTAATGCAGTGTTTGTCTGACCCCACTACAGGCGTTGAAAGGCCTTATTTCCATCTCTACTTCTCTCCAATCTGTATAAAAAAACACTCGTTGTTAAACACTAGGGGGAACGTGTAACAGTTCCCTAATGTGAGCTGCTAAACTAATTAAT
Organism: Cyprinodon variegatus; assembly: GCF_000732505.1. Classification (NCBI taxonomy): domain Eukaryota; kingdom Metazoa; phylum Chordata; class Actinopteri; order Cyprinodontiformes; family Cyprinodontidae; genus Cyprinodon; species Cyprinodon variegatus. The sequence goes on from NW_015150735.1 coordinate 417,758, forward strand.
TTACCAGAGATAAAGAGGTGCAAGCAGAGGAAGATGTTTGCTGCTGTGACATGCTCTGCTCTAATCGTGACTCTACCTTTCTCTGACTCACCTATTGGAAAATAAACAGACACACATGCCTTAGTGCGTGTGTAAAATGTGTAAAAACGCTCAGGTCAGACAGATTTTATCGATCAAAGATGCTCCCATGAATCACACATGCACTCCGCCATCCCCCCCGCTGTGCCTTTGTGCCCTTTTTCCAAGCGCTGTGTGGCGGCTCAGAGGGGGGGGCGCAGTCAGAGGATGCCTTTGGCGAGTAAACAACAGAAAACTGGCCCCAAAGGGGAAAGAAAGGATCTTGGATGCATTGAAAGAGAAGAAGGTGATAAGCTGGGAAAGGTTGGGCGGAGATGAATAAATCGAGTTAGACAGCAGGCAGAGGTTGTGCATATAGAGAAATGGTTTAAAAGTAGAAGGAGAGCTGATGATCTCATCCTGCTGTCCATGCATGTCAAGCTGGCACTCCAACGCTCCATGGAGAGCAATTACCGCTGCCCTGTCTGTGGAGCTCACTCTATTAGGAATGACAGCATCATCCAAAATTCAGCCCTCCTTCAAATAACATATCATTGCTTTTTAACGAATAGAACTCACCCACACAAACCAGATCCCTTCAACCTGTTCATATTAAGTCGTTTTACCACTATTAATTAACACATTTTGTTGTATTGTGTTTTTAAAGACCAACACAAAGTGCAAACATGTGAACTGTAAACAATGGGAAATGGGAATTATTTATTATTAATTATTTTCATTACAAATGTGAAAAAGTGTTTGAATGGACCTGTTTATCAGAGGTGAAGAAGCTGAAACTTAAAAAAATCCTACGATAGACTGAATCCTGAGTGCTCGGTTTGTGCAGTGATTATTATGATTTCTGAGATATTAAAGTTTTTTTTGGGTTATCCAAATGTCACCCATCTTGTCCAAATTAAATCAAAGTGGTCTACTTTTTTAGTCTTACTTTTGTTTAGATTCATGAGGTTGAAGTTTTTGTTTTTGTTGCTGCAAAAAGGTAGCGCCAAAAAGTTTTTTTTTGTCCAATTTGGTGCTAGCTGGAGGATGATGTCATTGGTTCAAATAAAAAATTATGTCTCAGAGGTGAGAGCGACACAGTTGAAGCAGTAAACAATCAATTTTTTCCAGTCCACAAGTGTGTGGGCTTTGAGGTTCACTCAGACAATTTCATGTCGCTTTCTCCAGTCTTACTTAACATTCGACTGCTGTAATCTGCCCTGCTGTGAAGGCCACAGGTGTTCCAAGAAGCCATGCAATTTCACAATAGAAGCATGTGATAAATGCACGAGTCAGGCCAAAACAACTAAAAGGACAAAAAACTGTTCAGCTTCAGATCTGTTTGCAAGAGTTGATTTAAAATTAGTGACTAAACCAGTAACAAAGGAACTTTATTTCTGATCATTTAATGTGCACTGATTCATTTAGACAGCACAGATGTGTAATTGTAGAGTGCGGTGAGCAGAGGGTAAATCTAAACCTGGTAGGTATGAACTTTACAACTCAAGCATCTTAAAACAGAACAATAATAAAAATAATAAAAAAAAAAAAAATAGAAGAGAGAAACAGTATGCAAATGAATGTTTTCAAAAACAACAGCTTCTTCACCTAGATGTCAATAAAAGCTAAAAATACATGAAATCCAGTAGAACAAGCTTCCTGTCTGGCTGCGGAGTAGGGGTGTAAATAATAATTGTTTTGTATCGATGCATCGATCCAACAGCCGACGATCCAATGCATCGACACGTCTGCAAGAGTATCGTTTTATTTTATTTTTTTCCTCCGGTCTATTTTTATCCATTTGCTCCTGGGCGTAATTCTCCCTCCCGTGCTGCGGTGGCGCTAAACCTATTTTGCCCTCCTACCTCGCTTCCTTTAGCCACAACCCTCTTTCCGCTTGCAGTATTTTTTTTTATGCAAGGCCTTTCAGAATGTATAACACAGAGGCATTATTATTTTTCAGTAAATGAGGTTTTCATAGGCATAGGTGGAGTACAACTTTGCTAGTGTATTAATTATATTAAAATCTGAATCGGATTATATAAGGCTATCTAAAAACTACAGTGGTCTACAAAAGTTGCATTTAAAGCTTCAGCTTTACCGCCTTAAATCTATCGCTCGTTTTTGTGACCCAATCTTTGTTTTCCTTGGAGAACAAAAGCACATGGCGTATTAAAGGTCAACGGTTTATCAGATTTCACCCTGTTTTGAAAATGACAGCCAGACATAGTGACTCATCTGTTCATGAGTCTGTTTCTTACAGTGTAAGGATGTCAGACACAGTGTGTTTTCCCACTGGGACGTTCCCCATTACTACACATCTGAAAGACAATGTACTGATGTGATGCACACACGTACAGCAGCGGTGCCACAACTGCATCCCCCAGAGGTTCCCTTGGCCACGTTTCTCATTTTATCAAGCTGTGTGAATCTCACTTTTCCATGGGTTGCCATGGTTACTTGTTAGATCCAGCTGGTCCCAGAGGCAAAAGGAACAGTCCTAAATGTGTGTGTAAACATGCTCAGAGTGTGAAATATTCACCAACTCCCTGTTTCATGAGAGAGGTTTTAAACTTCCAGTTTGACTGAACAGAGCCAGCAGCTTTATTTGGAGGAGATGTTCGATTTTTCTGCATCATGTCAAAAGAAATGTGCAATAAAATCTGATCAAATTCTCTATATAATCACGAAGGGGACAAAAAGTGTTTTTGTTTTTAATGTAGCTGGTGTGTCTTGGATGTATAGTTTATTTAAGGTTGTTTTCAGTAAATAATATTCGATTATAAGGAAGTTTGTATCTTTGTTAGGAACCTTTTTGTTTTTCTGGGCTCATCCTCCTTGTGCCACACTGAGTGTCTGACAGCGAGCTGCTTGTGTTTTTGTATCTAATCTCCTTCTGCTGTCTAGCAAGCTTGTTTCCAAACAGCCTGCCCATCCATTTTTCACTATTTTCAAGCAATAGTTTTTTAGCCTGCCTCCGTGTGTCACCAGCTGCTCTCCACTTTGCCTCGCTGGTATTTTTCTGACATCTCCTGACATGCAGAGCTGCCCCAGCTGACTCTGTTCTCAACAGTGTTTAGATCAGCGTCTCATTGTGATTGTTAGAGGTTAAAACTGAGCCAGTCTTAAGGCTCTGTTCACTCCAAACGCAAACAATACGAAGGGAGCAACATGTTAGTCCTATGTAAAGGATTGATAAGGAGCCAATTAATGATCAGCGATGCAAATAGAGGAAATTTGGGGGACATACCAAATAGAATCTAAGAATAAGCATGAAACACAAAATGGATAAAGTAAAACTTTGCTCGATTTAAAATATCAGAACTTTTTTGTCAGTTTGCATGGTGTTAACTATTTAGAACCTCAAAGGAGCGCAGCAGAGACAAAGGTTTTTACTTTTGAAAAGTCAGCAGAGGACAGCCTCTTTCTCAGCGCAGGCATAAGTTCCTGCTACTGGATCCTGAACAGAGAGGAATAGTGCTGGAAGCAACTATAATCCAGCCACAGCCTCTGGAGGAGGCGGGAGTCACTGATTTAAAACATTTATAAATTACCACATGTTGTCCGAAAACAGGGTCCAATTTCACTTGCCGGCCATTCTCCTGTTTGTACGGTAAAGCCCTCCGGAGCGTCCGGCACCAGGCTGCACATGATATAAAGTAGCCAATGAGCTGCTGTCAGTCAGGGTTGCTGCTGCTGCTACTTTTAGACACAGCAGGCAAACCTGTGGCAAGCCGGGCGATGGGAAAGAAGGAGAAGATGATGAGAAAAAGAAAAAGAAGGTGTGAACTGCTGGAAGAACTGTGGTGAACTGGTGCAAGAAAAGTGAAATGGTGCTCAAAGATGACCCTGCACATTTAGAGTATGTTTCGCTCAACCAGCTGCTGTTAAGCAGGATTCTCCACCATGAACAGAATCAAAAATAAATATGGATCCAGGTAGCCTGATAAACCAGACTAAATGTGAAATTAAATGTGTAATTTAGTCTGGCCCCGATGAATGAGACATTGGAAGATTGTTGATGAGAACAACCCGTTGTCTTTCAAACCATGTCTGTGCCTATTGGCCAACGCTCTGACCAATGAGCGCAACTGAATGTGACTTAGTAAGCGTGACAGAAAGCTGGTGGGGGAGTGTAAACAAACAGCCTGTCGGTAAAATGGCGACTACGTCCTTCTCAAACATGAATGAGCGTAGAGCCTCTTCCTGCTCACGTTTCGACGAAAACCCCAAATCTAATCCTTCCAAACTGATTCCAGAGCTGAGTCAAACGAGAACTGTTCAATAGTTGTTGCCATCTTCCTTGTTGTGCTTTCTCCAGCGTCACGCAGCTTTGTCGTCCCGCCCTCAAAACCCCGCCCGCTATGCATCCAAAAATTCAAAACGCATCTCTGCGTTGTGATTCTAGGGCCTGGGGCATTGATCGAGGCTACACCACTCGCAGGCAAAAATTATTTTGGCCGCTGGCGAGTGGGGCTAGTTTACTAGGCTACGATCCAGGCTCACGAATGAGCACCTTGATATGTGCTTGAGAATGGCTTTATCACCATTTAAACCCAGGTTTAAAGCCTTGCAGTTCAGCCTAAAGCCCACTGCTCTCATTAAGCCATAAAAAAGAAAGAAAAAAATAACAAACGGTCAGTTCAGGTGTTTTATAAAATATATGAAACAGGAAAAAGTCAATATACCAAACTGAATAATTGTTGTTTTCTACTTTAAAAAAAACAGTTTCGATTTTAAAATCTAAAACAAAATTGTATTTATTTTTTTATTATTATAAGTCAATGACATGGATGCATAAACACCTCATTCTATTTCAGTGTTAAATTATATTCAAAGTAACGGATTATAATGAAAAATGTCTCCGGACCTTTAGTGTTTGATGATTTTCTTTATTCTGACCCTGCTGATTTAATTTAAATTTAATTGGTTACCGCTGATCTAAACTTACCCTGTAACAGCACTCAACTACTAGCTCCAGCACTCAACTAAGCCGTAGATCAAATAAAAGATAAGCTAATATAGAGCCTCAGTAATGCGGCTCTAAATGCTGTTCCTGCACATTGGTATCTACCAGTCTTCTACCAACATGGAGCCTGTCTGAGTCACCTCCTTCCCTTTAGAGCCTTGTGGGAACTACCAATAAAAAAGGACAGAGAGCTGCTTAGAACAGACATTCATCACACTGTGTGATTGACACTATATTTTATTGAATCTCCGCCGTACACATACTCAGCAGACAAACTTCAAATCCTGCAAATGAAGAAACCCTCCCTCATAAAAAAATCTGTTTATGTGTTCTGCCTGTTAAGTATTAAAACCTCAACACTGAGCCTGATATAAAGCGACCTCCTCACTGGCTGCTGTCGCATATCTTCATGTCTCCCTGGCCGCTCTCACATTCGTCCCGCCGCTTGTTTTTCTGTCTCAGTCAGTTTGTCTGTCCGTCTGTCTTTCCACCATGTCAGTGTGTCTGCACGCACATCTGTCTGTCTCACTATTCGTCTCTGTGATAGCTAAACACTGAGTCCATTCGTCTCCCTCGGTTTGATGCATGTCTGGGGGAAACATTAGCAAGACTAATCTTAGGCTTAGCTCATGTGAAGCTGATTGCTTTTCACCATCTCAGTTTCTGACACTGATATTGATGCAAGGTTTTAGGAAAAATGCTGTGTGAGATATAACAGCGTATTTTCACTCTGGTGTTATAGACTTCTAATCTGATCCATTTATCTGAGCAAACTATAATAGTCATGTTTTGGGATCAATACAAGTATGTGAATCTCTGAAAGGGATTTATGTCAATGTCCTGTTCATTATATGCTGTAGTTTTAAAAAGTTAGGTGATTAGTGAAGTTATTCTTTTAAAGAATCTTTTTATGTCATAAATGCTGTGCAATCTAACTATATGCATTTCTTTTGTTTTGGTTTTTTTCCCAGCTAGTGCGGTTATATCTGTGGTTTTCTTGAAGGAGACCATCAGACCCTCTGACATTGTTGGTAAGCAAACACTTTAGATCTATACATCAATGTCCTAGAAGTCAGAAAAATCTGTTTTAAATAACATTAAAAATATATACAAGGAGTTACAGTGCGTGTGAAAGAGCATGCACAAGCTAATTTCTCCTCATGCACGTCCTGTTAAAAATGTGCTGTTCTCATGTTCACACAAGCTTACTGTATCCTCATACGGCGGGACTATATAGAGGATTTTATAGCAAACTCAGTTAACTAACCGTTCGGACAAATCATCACTGATGATCGATGATAACGGTGCCATCTTTGTTATTAGTTGCCTCTGTTGTTTAGCGACAACCTATGGCTCAACCTATGGCCTATGGCCACTGTGACAGCAAATTCCATAATGCTTTGTGAGGAGAGCTCTCTAAGGCCCCGTCCACACGAAGTCAAACCCTGGCCTAAACGCACAAATTTTTCACCAAACCAGCCTCTCATCCATACGAAGCCGGCGTTTCGGGGGTCTGTAAACGATCTTTTTTTTATTAAGCCTTCAGAGTGGGAAGATTTTGAAACGCCGTTTTCGCGTTTCCATCTTTAAGCTCTAACCGCATTTTTTTTTCTTACACGCATGCGTCATAGCGTCGCCTCTAAACACGATGCGCTACACAGTATCACAACAACAATGGCACCGTTGCTGCTAATGCTACTCACCCTGCTGTCGGGCTTACAACAGAATCTTCTTCTTCTGGAATATCTCCAGGAAGAACAGAGCAATATCGACGACATAGTTCATCACCTCAATTTGACTAAACCACGAAAATGGACCCGCAGGGCCATTTTCCGGTTTTCCGGTTTGGTTGTTGAATAAATATTACTGCGCATGCCCAACATTTCGTTGCCTGTTTTCGCATATTTTTGCTTTGGCACCACAGCGCCACTTACAGGCCTGGCATACATTTTGCAGCGTTTTCATGCATTCGTGTGGACGATCACATTTATTTTACGTCTCTGTCTTTACGACAAACGTTCTGGAAAATATTAGCGTTTCATGTTCGTTTTGACTTCGTGTGGATGGGGACCTAAGTCACCAGTATAGTGCCACTTGGTCCCAATGTAATTTCCCATTGGGAACCTACTAGCACTAAGTTGCTAACTGGTTAGCAAGATACTTAAGACAGACCGGCCACAACAAAACTTGCTTGCGAACCTTCCACCACAACAATCCCGCCCTCTTGATAAACGACCAATCACATTCACTCGTGTAAAGTCGTGCACCACTCGGGAGAATTCGTAAATGCAACGGTTGGAACAGCCGCTTCCCTATGACTTTAACTGTTTTAGGAGAAAGGTTCCTGGACATTGGCAAAGTGGGGTTATACAAAGATTAAGCAAAAGATAAGAAATTAAAGCTATTTTTTTACTCAGTTAACAATAAAAGATAGATTTTTGTATTCAAATAAGAATAGACTACTGCAATAACATTATCAACAAATGTAATATTTACTAAAATGGAAGTTAAAGTGCATCTCATTCATTCACCAGAAAAAAAAGCTCAGCTTTGCTCAGACCTAATCACAATGTTTTTATGCTGCAACAATGTTTTGAGTGTGCTGACAAATAGCATGATTGTCATTGCTGTCACATTGACGACTGTCACAGCTACTGAACTGGAAATTCATATCAGCACCACACAGCTTTGGATATTGTTGCTTTCCCAAATAAAAGAGCAGCAATTTTTGCCGTCCTTGTTTTTCATGCTATAATTGCTGCGTGGCATTCAGAGATAATTTGGAGACATTTTCGCTGTAAAATGCATTGTTTGTAATGAGATGTGGTAATGAAGTAGGATGGTTTTTAAATAATGTGCTGTGTGCAATGAGGTAAGAAATCTATAAAGCTAAACAAAACAGGAATCTGGTTGGGGAGATTAGCTGTACTCTTTCCAGCATTTTTTTTCTTATGAAAGGAGGATATTAATGCCATAAAACATCCGGAGTCTAATCTAAAGTCAGAATTCTACCAAAAGTGCATGTATGCATTAAATACTCACACAAGCAGTTTTTTTCTCTAAGATAAACACACTAGTAAACTACTCTCCACAAGCATTCATTTGTACTTTTTAAGCATGTTGATTCAGTACCATGACACCACAGTGTGCACACTCCTTCTATGCACTGGTTGACTTTCTACACACCCATGGCCTCTCTCCTGTTTCCTGCAGATCTGTTTCTGAACCCTCATGTCATGTTTTGTCACTTTGGGGCTGTAGTTACTGGATTGAAGATGTAAATGAGTGCTCATTTAAGCCTAATTTTCCTCAATTGCCTAATTTTCCTCAATAAAAACAGTGAAGCTAATGTTAGCATAGCTCACACAAAGTTCCACATTTAACATTAAAGTCGTAGGGAAGTCAAATGTGAGTCAATTTATATATGATATATATAGTCAAGACATATACATATGAAATTGTGAAATTGAGAACTTCATATATACTAAGCTAACATTAGCTTCACTGTTTATATTGAGAAAAGCGAGGCACATTTAAATTTGAACACGAACAATTACTTCTAAAATACGTTTTTATCTGCTGTTAAAAACTTTCTTTTGTGGCCAACATTAAAGTCGTAGGGAAGTCATATTTAAATGTCAAATCATTCTGGCTTAAACATGTATATAAATGT
>NW_015150735.1:428239-435591 GCF_000732505.1 Cyprinodon variegatus
AAAGCACTTATTTTAAGAAAAAAATGAATGATCTAGATTTAGATTTTTGCCAATGTTGTTTCCTCAGCGGTCCTTTGAAATCAGACGATTGTAGATTTTTTTGTCATAACAGTATAAAAAGGAAATGCTTTAGTTTCATACTTGGAGTACATTACCACTCATCCATGTCAATCAGGTCTTAAATCACCTTAAGCAGCCAAGATATAAACTTAGCTGTTGCCATAGTAATATAACTGGATCAGAGAGCTGAGTTGAGAAAATATTATGCTTCTTTCAAAACCCACTCGACCTTGTAAACGGTAATGTTGGCTTTAGAACTGATCGCTTGACTGGATTTAAAAACACTTCAGAGGTGCTTGAAGATGTGTCTGTTAGGCGGGGAGGTGGGGCTCCCTATTGCTTTAACTAGTTAGCTATTAACTAGGTAACTTGAGCACTTTGTTAATTTAGACAGTTTTTTTGTCACTTGTGTGAAAAAAGTTTTCAACTGTTTAGTCCAGTTAAATAAAGGAGATCAATGGATTTACTCAATCGGCACTTTATTTACTTTGCAAAGTAAAGGAGAACAAGACATTCACATTCACAGCATGATGGTCTGCCAAGTTCTAACCTAGACAAAGTTGTTCCCTTACTTTTAAGGCAGAGTCAAAACAATAACAGACACTTTGGTTAAACAGTTACCTTGAAAAAGTATGTGGTTTTGTTAAGGAAAAAAGGTATGTCTTGTCTATAACCATCTTCCACTCAGACATTTTGTGGCCTTGCAAGTGAGACAAACTAGCTGAGAAAAAAACATTTTTAGAGAGTACATAGCATACATCAATATACTGAAATATTTTTAGAGGTACATCTAAAAAAATGTAATTTGTGTAAAAGTTGTTTTTCTTTTTTGTCACTCATTTTTGTACATTAATTTTACGCAGAGTGAAGAATATGACGCCTTTATGAGATTGAACAGATTGCATCCTGGTGTGACATGAAGACGATCAGCCTGTGGTTCTGCTGAGGTGTATTGAAGCCGAGTTTGCTGTGAAAGCAGTCTTCTTTTAACCTGACTCCAGCAGATGGATTTGCTGGATTTGCTCCGCATATTCATCTGGAAACCTTCCGATGAAGTAATTTTGGGAAGGGGCAAAAATACTGGTTAGCTGATTGGCCTATGTTGGTGATAGACGGGCCAAATAAACCAATCAGATCAACGACGCATATGACGTACTAACAGAGCGACGACGAAAACACAACCACAAGCCAGGCACAAGCCAATTGATAGATCAAACTCTTTCCGAAACCAGTCGGGAGAAGAGCAAAAACATCTTTTTCTCTGAGAAAAGCCTCCAGAACAGTGTTTTGCTCTTCTTTAAGTGAAGAAATACTCTGTAATTCCGATAAAACTTGCTCGATAGCCACGCTATCGCTAGTTTCATCGGCCGAAGCCGCCATGTTCTTTAGACTGAACTGTCGCGCTTCTCGTTGCGTCACACCTCAACCCGCCTCAAAGCCAACACTGATTGGACGTTCATTTGGTGAACTGCTCCAAATTTTCTTTAACGGAAAGTAGCCAGACTGATCTGCGAGTGAAACCTTGAAAGCTCGCGAGATCAGGATGGTCTCACGAGGCCAGCCTTCTTTGGCTCATGTGCATTGTTAGGTCCTGTGTCTCTCATCTGGATGGGATTCTCTAAAATATCCTGGTAGATAAATGGATCGACTTTGACTTCAGAAAGACAGTGGACCGACGGCAGCAGATGACATGGCCCCCCCTAGCCTTCACTGACTGAGGAGACTTTATCTCCTTCCTGGGGACTTTGGCTAAAAGAACAATAGTTATTGCTTTTTCATTAACCATCAAATGGCATAAATTGTAATTATGATTATTTCACTAGATGGAAACACTTCAACTTAAAAAAAAAACTCAAAACTTACTCTTTGATCTGTTTTTTTTTTTTGTCATATCAAAATTGTTATATTTTGCAAAACTTCAATGGAAACACTCTAATATGTTGTGTTGAGAGAAAAGTTCTTTTTAAGAGGAATAAGAGGACCTGAGGTAGTTAGAGGATGATGGTGTGGCATTTTTGGATTCACAAGGAGACTGAGGTTTTTTTTTTGCATTAAGTCCATGATGATGCGTACTAGAGCTGATGCTGAAATAGAGATTTATCTCATGTGTTCACATCTGTCGCTGCCATGTTCTTTTCAAGAGTAGTTTTCATGAATGGAGGTATCCATCCACCCATCTTCTACCGCTTATTCCATCAAGGTCACGGCTGGGTGGGTGCCTTTCTCCAACAGTCTATGGGAGCGGTGCACTGTGGATAGGCCGGCAGTCCATTACAGGACCACACAGAGTCACACAACCATGCACACACACACCTAAGGACAAATTAAAAATTCTAATCAGCCTAACAGTCATGTTTTTTGGGGCTGTTGGAGGAAGCAAGAGTACCCGGAGAGAACCCATGCATGCAGGGGGAGAACATGAACCTCCACGCAGAAAACCCCCAGGCCAGGAATCATACCTGAAACCTTCCTGTTGCAAGGCAACATTGCTTAAAAATAGCTGAAAATAGGTACCTAACATGGAAATGCCATAGTTGGAAAAAATAGAATAATGACATAGGTTTGTGCACATTGGTAATGGAAACTGACTTACTAAATCCAGTGTTTCACAAAAATATTGACATATTCTGAGCCTTTTCACATTTTTTACAATACAAATATGAACTTTGATGTTTATTGGTGGGTTTAATGCAGTGGAGAAATCAAATTATCAATGAGTAGTAGCCAATCACAGACAGTTTACTTTCCCCTGATGATTTCATCCTTAAAGTGAGAAAAGTTTCCATAGGTGTAAAGAAACAGGTCCACGTGCCAGTAGGAGAGAATCTACCGGTGCATAAAAACCAAGAGAGTGAAGAGAAGGAGCATGAACTCATGTTTTTGATATTTTCTTAAGGTACTAAATCTGCACACATATGTTCAAAATCTACATTGAGAGTAGATTATGTTTGTGTGTTTAAAATAAACTGATCATACGAGTATTTATTGATTGGGTGCACCTTGGGCAGAATTCTGATTGTATGTAAACCCAACTGGCAACACTGCACTGCACATTTACACAGTCTCCCTCAGTGCCATGGAATCTGCTAACAGACCACTTTGGATCACTAGATTAGGAAGTTATGGATATCCTTGTAAATTCTAGGCCAGATTCACATCCCTGGATTAAATATTTCATCAGAGAACAAACAATATGTCTGATCAGGTGGCCTAACAGCTTTTAGTGTGGTGAGCTCTGGTGTTTAAGGGAAGCTCAAACACCTCTAAAGCAGATGTCACGGATTAGCGGACCAGGGTCTGGATCCAGACCCACCTGCCGGCTAATCCGGACCCAACCTGATTTAAAACATTTATAAATTACTGCATGTTGTCCAACAGCAGTGTGTAACTTCACTTGCCACTTGTCTCCATTAAAACCCAGGGTTTAAAGCCTTGCAGGGGATCCTAAAGCCCACTGCTCTCATTAAGCCATAAAAAAGGAAAAAACAAAACAGTCAGGTCAGGTGTTTTATACAAAAAGTGAGTCAGGAATTTGTCTATATATCAAACTGAGCGATTGTTGTTCTCTACTTCAAAAAACAATTTAGATTTTTTTTTTTTTATCAATGTATAACATGGATGCATTAACACCTCATTTTATTTCAGTGTTAAATTCTGTTTAAAGAAACAGATTATAATTAAAAATGTCTTCGGACCTTACCTGGTTGATGATTTCCTTTATGCAGACCCTACTGATTTTTAATCAGTTACCCCCGCTGTAAAGCATTGCTCTCAGTCACATGACTCATTCAGTGACGGATCCGACCCTCAAGCTACAAAGGCGAGTTTTTAAGTGGGCCAGCCCACATGGAGCATTAATGCAGCGCTGTATATTGATCTAAAACATTATTTAATATGTCTCAAATTAAGCTAATTCCTGAGTCAAAATTTTGTTAGTTTAAGAGCTGTAAAATTTGACATGTTCAATGTATCTTATCCCTGCACTGGGAAAAACAATCTAGCAATGGAATGACTATTTTTACTCTTAAAATAAGATAATTAGATAACATGCACTTGAAATAAGACAATGCAATTGTGTTATTTAATTTTAAATGTAAATTGTCTTGTTCTATTGGGAAAATTTCTCTTTTACCTCTTCAATCCAAGAACAAATGCACTTATTTTATGAAAAAATGACTAGATTTCGATTTTTTCCGAAAGTGATCCAACGCTGCAAAACTGATCATAAAATGAGCAAAAAAAATTATCTTGAAATAAGTTTATCTACCCTTAATTTAAGTGGGTAAATAAAATTGTCTGCAAATGGAATAGGTATGTTTAGCATAAAAAAAATAGATATTATGCACTTGAAATAAAAGACTGCAGTTGTTTATAGAATATATATTTTAAAAGTAACTTTAAAAGGAACCTCATTACCTTTAACAGACCATAATCACACTGCAAAAAAGATATAGAAATAAGTAAGAATTTCTTAAATTAAGTTTATTTATCCTTATTTTAAGTAAGTAAATGAGATAGTTTGGCAATGGAATGAGTATTTTTTACTCTTAAAATAAGATAATTAGATAATATGCAATTGAAATAAGACAATGCAATTGTGTTTTCTTATTTTAAATCTACATTGTCTTGTTCCATTGGCAAAATGTCTATTTTACCTCCTCAATTCAAGAACAAATGCACTTATTTAGGGAAAAATTACTTATTACTTATATGGATTTCAATTTTTTCCAGTGCACCAGTGTTTAAAGAATACATCAATATTTACCCTCTTTTATAGCTTGTAGCATTTTGTCATTTATAATAATAGCAAAGACCTAATATGTGTTAATTAAAATTTGATATGTCACTAGTAAAAATAACTGGCAGCTATTTAGGTGATCCATGTTCCAAAATGGAGGCTTTATTTCAAAGCAAAAGTCAATGAACAGGATTCACAGAGGAGGATTTTTTTATTCAATACAGGCATAATGAAACCATTCACTTCATAGTTATGTCTGGTTTGAGTATTTTGGTAAAACAGACTACAGGAGGGATTAATGACATTCAGAAGCAGCAGACCTGTAGCATGTCGGCTCATGAGTGGAGATGAGCAGAGATTAAAAGAGCTGAAAAAAGACAAAATACCGGAAATGGAAAAGTTTGAAAAAATTCCATTCCCTTGACAAAGTGTCACACCTCCCCAATTCAAGAAAAAAAATGCATAATTTAAGAAAAATTACTTAGATTTTTTTGCGATTAACCTTTTGTGCTCCTTGATCTTAATGATGCTGTTTGCTCACAAATGCTCTCTAAAGAAGCTTTGGGGCTGAGAGCCAAAAACTGGACTTCAAAGGTGTCTGAATATTATTTTTCCTAATTTAATATCTGTGAATCATTTATTCATCTTCTATTTCATGCTCATCTGTTGCATACAATCCCAGTAAAACACATTAAAGTTTGTGGATTTAAATTGTAACAAAAGAAAAAAAGGAGATAAGGTCAAAGTGTGTTAATGTTTTTGAACGGCACTGAACTCGTCTTCAGCTGCCAGGGCATCGATATTCAGGACACGTCACCTCCTCAGCCTGTATCATTCCACCTTTGAAATCTGTTTTTCCTGACCTCTAAAAACCTTGATATTGAAACAGCAGGTGCATAAAAATGCACCAGAGAAATAAATGTCTGTGCAGGTGAAACCAGACGGATGTCTAGGAAGACAGATGTAGTTAATTTAAGATGGCCCCTTCTTTTTTCAGGTTGCAGTGACGGTAATCCAGAAGAACGCTGTTTGCCTTTTCTGGCTGTGAATTAGTTAACTCTCTCCTCAACTGGCAGAATGATTGCCTCCAACAAATGTGGGATTAATTGTAGCTGGTGATTAATCAGAGGAAATGAAATATTATTGCTGTCTGGTGATCATTAGCAGAGGGTGTCCCATCGTGTGGTTTAGAAGAACCCTTGCTGGTATCCCCAGTGTGTGTGTGCTGCCGTTAATGACCCAGGTCTCCGGTAATCCATTTTCACATAGAATAATTACATTCTGGAATAAGTCCTTTATTTAACATACTTTAGAGACATTTAAAGGTTACCTCGCCCTTTTCCCCTCAGCACTGCTGCATCCATTAAATCTGCATGCTGTCCGTGAACAGCCGGACTCACAAGGACAGCTCCAGGCCCTTCTCATTAAAGACAAGAAATGCATTTCTTTTTTTTTCCTCAGCAGTGTCATTTATTTTAATTAAATTGTGTTGTTCTCTGGCTCTGCGTTGCCTTTTCTTATAGATATGACAATGAGGGAAAGTTCAGTGCTGATTTTCTGTTTTCTAAACAACAGTTGAGAAATGAATACATTATTAACTCTCATAACCTTCCTTTCTTTCTCTCAACAGTTTATAGAGGTGGTCGTGTTTTGCATTCTGCTCTATCTATACAAGAAGAGGGGTGTGAAGCACATTGTGATCGTGATGCTGCTGGTGGCCCTGCTTGGTAGGAACTGCTAGAAAAGTGTCTAAAGGAGGCCAGAGGTTATAGATTAAGCTATTTTAAGTAGGCAGAGGTGGCCTAGTTGCTTGGCTACCAGAAACAGACTTCTGCTATTGTTTCTGTTAAAAGATGAGTAGAAAACAATGGGAACAAATATTAATTCACATTTGCAGAGAAACCGCCTCCACAAGTTTAACAAAACAGGGAGGTGGATTGTTTTTTTTTTTTATTTCTACAAGTTGAACAAATGCTGAAGCGCTGCTCTGCCTTTGCAGCCTCTCTTACGGTCATCTCGGTCAAAGCCGTGTCAGGGATGATCACAGAGTCGATAAAAGGCCAGCTGCAGCTCATCTACCCCATCTTCTACGTCATGCTCGTCGTCATGGTGGCCTCCTGCGCTTTCCAGATCAAGTTAGTCCAGCTTTTATTGTTCCCAGCCTCTGTGTGATCCTTAATTTAAATCACCCCTGTTCACAACAAGCTCAATCTATTTAGTGGATTTCAGTTTTCTAAACATAGATCATTATGCAATGTTTGGTTGAAAAAAAGGGGGGAAAGATAACTTTGCTTTTGTTTTCTCCACAGATTCCTAAATCAGGCTATGAAAATGTTTGATGCCACGGAGGTGGTTCCCATCAACTTTGTGTTTTTCACTGCAAGCGCCATCATTGCAGGTATGCAAAGTATTCTCTGAAGAGATTCTTTTGAACAATGTAATAATTGTCAGATTTTTTATATAGATATTGTCATGATGTTACAAAGTTCAGACCCAGATGCAAAAAAAACAAACAGAGAGACCAGGGAAAAGGTTTAACGGGTTTTATTGAAGA
>NW_015150735.1:436256-438383 GCF_000732505.1 Cyprinodon variegatus
CCAGGCGCCTCCTGGTGGATGAAGGGAGACAAACACAGAAACACAACACAAAAACAGGAGTCCTGACAGATATTTTCATTAAACATTCTGACAGATAAAAAAAAAAAATTCCACAAAGTTTTAATTTAGACTATTTGTGATATTTTAGGCATAAACATTATGTATACATTGTATTAAACATTGCATGGATGATTTAGGGCCGTACCTCCCAAAGTTTTTGGCCCTAAAAATGACAGACCCTTTAAAATAACATAATTTGGAATATATTTATTTTTAAAAAAGAAAATTTTATGAACATTTATTTATTTAATTATGCATTTCATAATTTGATTATATATTTACTATAATACTGAAAGCAAAATAAATGATATATACCATATAAAACCTAAAAGTTACATATTTTCTGATACATTTGTTAACATTTGCATTTTTGTCTTTCATTATATTTATGGGCCCTTCATACATCTCGGAGATCACAGCACAATCATAAACCCGACTTTGGGAACCCCTGATGTGTTGTTTTGTATTGTTTGTTGGCCTGAGCCCTCTTTGCTCACTGCATCAGTTTGTCATGTTTGGTGGCATTTCCTCTTCATTTTGAGTGATTCCAGAGAGACCTAACTGGAAAAAAATCGAAATCTAGATAAGTCGTTTTTTTTTTAAATAAGTGCATTTGTTCTTAAATTGAGGACATAAAAGAGACATTTTGCCAATGGAACAAGACAATTTAGATTTAAAATAAGGAAACACAGCCGCATTGTCTTATTTCAAGTGCATATTATCTAATTATCTTATTTTAAGAGTAAAAATACTCATTTGATTGGCAAATTATCTCATTTGCCTATTCAAATCAAGGGTAAGTACACCACAATAGTTTAAACATGAAATGTATCCTTTTCAGCACCCCTGGTACAGATGTCTAAAAAATAAATCGATAACATGAACTTTAATTGAGGTACAATAGTCACAGGCTAACATTTCTTTGAAAAACAATCTAGCTGTACCTTAAAGGTCAAATACAGACAAATGCTTCTGATCAAATTTACGGATAAAGATGAAAAAAATAAACAACGTTGAGAAAGAAAAAGGTCGTCCTCTTTAGCTCCCTGGTCTGGAGAACTGCTTCAGTTTCAGAGGCAGGAACCAGACCAGTGATGTTATTCGGCTGTTTGCGTCTTTCCCTGCATGGCCTACTGGTCCGTTTCCCTTCTAAGCCGGACATATTTCAGTACCAATGACCCACTTCAGAGCCAAACACTCCAACTGTTGCGCTGCATACTGGGTTTCCCTTGGAAACTGCTTCCTGCTAGGTTTCTGGTTTCTGGTCACCTCCCTCTCACTGTAAAAGAACTCATCCATGTTTTCCAAAAGAGCATCAGGTTAAACAGGAAGAGATACAGTGCCTAGCTCCAGTAATCATTGGATGAGAGGAAAGGTTAGCAAAAGGTCAAGTTGTGCTGCTGCGATAAATGATTTTCATGATGTACCAGAGTGTTGGAAGTGTTTCATCTCAAGGTAAAGTTTCCTAAAGTTCAGGATCTTCTATCTTTGTCAAAACTAAACTATACACAGAATTTTCTCCTCCAGAATGAAAGTAAGTCTGACTTCATCATTTTTGGTTCCAGGGATGTCCTTCAGGTTCAGTCCAGGAACAGGGGTTCAGTTAGCATTGCCGTCAGGAACCTGGGAGTTGTCTTCATCCGTGATCTGAACTTCAAACGACAAATAAATGCTGTTCTTTGTGTTGTCAAAGCTAGCTTTTTCCAGCTGCACCTTTTAAACTGGGTGAAACTCAAGGTTTTAAGGTGTCTGGCCCACTTGCAGAAACAGTCTGAAAACAAGAAGCAGTTAAAGATGTTTATTTAGGCTATACTCAGATATGAATAGCTCACTATGTGAGCTGCAGGCGAGGTTCGGGACGTCAGAGTTAGGAGCACAGCGGAAGAAAAGAGGAGGTGATTAACACTAGAAGAAAAAGGGAGATCTGCACTGATGCTGCTTCGCTTACCGCCAGGTACGGATTACCTATTCTGGGAGGGTGAGTGGAAGTAGGGATTCTGCGACTCACTGATTTCCAGTGGGAGGAGATGGTTGAGCGGCAGGTGAGCTAGTGGATGGAACATAGGC
>NW_015150735.1:440578-453993 GCF_000732505.1 Cyprinodon variegatus
ACCTATTAAACGAAGTTGAACTGGGAGAGCGTGCCGTTCACAGACACCAGAATGAACGAGTTCACAATAACGTTCATCAGGCAGTAATGCAGTACGTTCAGTTCACGTTCGCCCAAAATATGAACGAGTTCATGAATTTTCATTCAATGAACGCGTTCAGGCACAACACTGACAACAAGGGGTCTTGAGGGGAACTCCAGAGCAGAGTCTGAACATCAATGATTCAGGAACCAGTCCTCAGCGCACAGAGACACGAAATGTAAAAGAGCCAAAGCACAACGAACTGAGCGAGACAGGAGACAGAGCTAGAACTAGGAATCCGAAACGATTAACTCACAGGAACTGTGACTGTCGACTGGACAGTGGCCTAAGCGTACCACAATGGTCTAACACTCTGGCGTCCTTCAGCTGACTGAACTCCTTTTAAGCTCCAGCAGAGCAGCCCCAACGAGCTGCAGGTGCTGGGCCACGCCCACCTGTCCACAACAGCCACTTGTGGAAGAGAATCAGCAGAGCATAGAACACAGAAACCCTTTCCCTCACACCAAGACCTGGAGAAGGTGATTCACGCATTAATTAGTTCTCTGTTGGACTACTGCAACGCTCTCTTCTGTGGCCTCCCACAGTCGTCACTCCAACGGTTACAGTTAGTACAGAATGCAGCAGCTCGTCTCCTCTCTGGCTCATCCAGGCAAACCCACATCACTCCTATCCTCTCCTCCCTGCACTGGCTCCCGCTCCATTTTCAGATTTCTTTCAAAGTTTTAACACTTGTTTTTAAAGCCCTTCATGGTCTCGCACCGCTTTATTTAGCAGGGCTGATCTGCTGATGAAATGGTTCTGGACGTCCCCAGGTCCCGGTATGAACAGTTGGGCGATCGTTCCTTTGTGGTTACCGCACCTAAACTGTGGAACAATCTGCACCTCGGTCTGCGGATTCTCACTGATCTGCATCTTTTTAAATCCAGAATAAAGGATCTTTTTTTTAAACTCGCTTTTAGTACTTAGTTGTTGTTATGCTTATGATTTTTTATTTTTTATTTTTTGCAATGTTTTTATCTTTCTGTGAAGCACCTTGGTCTTCCTGGTGTTGCTGTAAAGTGCTGTATAAATAAACTGATTTGATGTAGTTACTCTACAGCAAATATGTTTACACAGAAAACATTTCTTCAGTACCTTAGATTATGAGTCATTAACAAAGCCAGGTCTGAAAATGTTCAATAAAAAGTCGGTTAAATTAAATGTTTAGGGTCTATAAAATAGAACAATTGATGTTTCCAGCTGAAGCGCTGAAATAATCTTTTATCCACAATTACTGACAAATTGAACAGGTTGATAATTAACAGATGACTGCAGGTTTTCTATGGAGTAAATGTTTCATTATTACTGGAAGCAAAGAACATGTTTTGTAATTGGAAATCTGACAAACATTTCTTAATATTCTATTCTCAATTACGCATTTTTTGCACAAATGCCTATTTGCACTGAACCACTGCAACTTGCACACTGTCTCTTATCCTCTGCACTGTTCACACTTTGACCACTGCTGCACTTTTTGTATAACTCGTGCCATTTGAAATATCAATGCAATGTTCATAAGCTGTATGTAACGCAATTTCGTTCTGTATGCACTCTGTGCATACAAAATGACAAATAAAGAAGTCTAAGTCTAAGTTAACAAAAAAGATTTTCAGACTAACTTTTTTTTCACTGTGCCACTGACCAGCCCTCTTTTCATATTTTATTTTTTCAGTTTTTCAGATAGAATTTTAGGAATTGCATTCTATTCAAATTGAGTTTTACAGATCACCACCAGAGTCGTGGCCAATCCCACAGACTGCCACTCTGGGTCTTTGTGCAAGACCCTTAACCCCAAACTGCTCCCCGGGCGCCGCACAATGGCAGCCCAATGCTCCCCAAGGGCATGGGTTAAATGAAGAAGTAATTTTCTCCAATGTGTGATTAATAAAGTTCAGTTTTATCCATCCATCTATGTCTGCCACGATTATCCATTCTGGGGTCACTAGGGGTGCTGGTGCCTATCTCCAGCTGTCTACAGGCAGGGTACATCCTGGATGGGTCGTCAGTCCATTGCAGGGCAACACAGAGACAAACAACCATTCACGCGCACACTCGCACCTAAGAAGAATATAGAGAAGCGGCAGGTGCACAGTCCAACAACAGTTATGTTTTTGGACTGTGGGAGGAAGCCGGAGTACCCAGAGAGAACCCAAGCATCCTCAGGGAGAACATGCAAACTGCATGCAGAAAGACCCCAGGTCGGGAATCAAACCCAGAACCTTCTTGCTCCAAGGCAGCAGTGCTACCCACTGTGCCACTGACCAGCCCTCTGATTACTTTTATATACTATATTTATATATATGTTATTTTTTTCTTTATTACGCACATCTGAGGGCCTTTCCTTTGAAGGGAGAATCAAAGATAGTCGGGATTGGGGGCTGGTGGTAAATAAATCCTTGCTGCCCCCCAAGCTTATATTACGCTGGTGGAAACCCTGCCTGCCTGTTAAAGGATGAAACTCTCCACTTGTTTTTGACTTCCGTCCAGGCTCGGACGGGTAATCTGTGATATCGGGCATTTGGCCGGTGGGCCGGTCCTAATTTCAACGTGCCTTCGTTTAATCATACCGGCCCCAACACTTAGTCTGCGGCCGAAGCACCTACCTGTGACAATACATAACTCAAGGAGCTCAAGAAGTAATACAATATTAACTACCTATATCATGCATGCAGTATATATAGCCCTTCCTTGTCATCCTTCATCCTTGTGACGATTGGCATATGGTGTAAGTTTCTATTTCTTCAAACTGTAAAATCTTTGCAACAAACTAAATTAAAATAAAGCTAAAATGCTTTCTTTAAAACAGACTACGATGTTCCTCTATAATAAGTGGGCCGGTGTAGATGGAAAAATGCTAGGGCCGAAAATCGTTCCACCGTCTAAATAAACACAGCATTTCTAATACATTATTTTGAGCATAACAACTAACCTTTTAAGAAGTGATCACTGTAAATTCTGCTAGTTGTAGTTGTGTTCCAGGTCTCTCTCATGACAGCCACTGTCTCGCTCGCCTTTCCGGGTATTTAGGAAAGCGATAAAATGAGATGCCGTCCTTTCTTTCTTGTCAGCTGGTACACCAGTATTGGTATTTTAGAGGTAGTATGGTGAAAAAGTACCGTAGTTGCTAGTTGTTTTTTATGTATGTAAGGTTTTGTTTTGCCGTCCAAAGAGGAGGGGTCGCAGGCGTCACCTGATTGGCTGACATCAGCTGTACTATTGGTCTGCATGGATGCTAGCAACATTTTTTTTGGTCAATGTGCGGTTCAAAAGTAGAAATGTGATCTGTGAAACAATTTGAAAACAATGCAATTTGTAAAACTACATTTGAAAACATACAAAAATAAAATAACATATAAATTCTGCAAAAACACATTGAAGAGATTTAATTTTAAGTTAAAATCTGTAAATAAAAAAAAGGAAACATTTTAATTGGATAAAATGAAAATAAAAAATGTGGAAAGTATAAAATAGGCAAAAACATGCAAGAGAAATGAAATATTTTTTAAATTAAAAAACATTCTAAAAAATCTAAGAAAAAAGGTCTGTACTGTTTGCCAACCAGTTGCTAGGTCTTCTAATGCTTAAATGCTCATGACGCTCTGCTCCTGCTGCTCGAAATACTCTGCAGGAGCTCTTGATGCGCCTTTATGCGCTTTAACTATAGACTTTTGTTGTCAGAAAATTTTTATCTCTCTTCTATTATATATTATTTATCCACTTTAGTCACTATAAAAGTTTTCACTCAGTCTGTTTCTCTCTCAAAGCCACACCATTCTCTGCAGGATGGTGCTTGTAGACCAGACATAGCTTCTTCCCATAACAAATCAGATTCTTTCTTGAGGTTTATTCATAACATGTTACTGTTTCTGTAATTTGTTTTGACTCTGACTACTTTCCATTGTTGTGAGTAAGGGGAATGAACGGTGCCCAGATCAGAACAGAGCAGAATGCTGTGCAATAAAGGCTGTATGATGACTGTTCTCTCTTTGAAAAGATATGAATAAATGTGCCGACTGAGTGAAATCCATCCATCTCCGTTTATTTAACTAGGCTGAATAGTTGAATACTTTTTTCCCACTACAACTTTGCATGTAAACCAGCTGCTTCTGTTCAAAGCATGTTCGGTGTGAACTCTGCAGAACAGATAACCCAATCAAACCTTTAACTTAACACTTCAGAAGATATTCAGCAAGCTCAAGTCGCCACCAACTCACAAAGGCTTGTCAGAGTTTCTCCCTCGTTTTGCACATTTTTGGGGCTTTTACCTTCAGTCTGAGACGTAACAAAGAGACGAAGCCATTTCTAAATTCATCCATGTTAAAGGACTTCAACCTTCTATTTTTGCTGCTTTTTTGTCAATAAGAAAACATCCCCAAATTGACGTCCATTCGGTGCTACGTTTGGATTCGCCTGTTTTATGGTGGAGGTTTAGAATTGTGAGATTTGCAGAGAAAGGAGGTGTTAATGGGGTTTGAACTTCTCCGTACGTCCATTTCACCCACTGAACCATCATAATTAATCTATGCAAAGGAAACTGCATTTTATGACCCCTCAAATGCTTTTGACACGTGGGACATATCCTACAACTCTCTGCAAGTGAAATCATTAAAGATAAGTACTAGATGTTCATTTCTGTGCAGCATCATGGGCACAGGTCTGTCACCATAGCGGGGGAAAAGTCACAGCGTGTGTTTGGAGTGACTCTCCTTTAGAAAACAGATTATTTTTCTTGCTATTACTATTGCTGTGTCTGCCCACACAAATAACACACGATTGACTCTGCGGAATAACAAATTGCTTCTGTATTTTATCAGCAGTGGAAGAACATCCGTGGGCGACTTTTGCTCGTAAGATTAGTTTTTTGTCCACTGTGAAGATAATGAATGTTTTGTTTTTAACCTTCTAATATCCAGAGCAGAGAAATGCATGATGAAAACGTTTGTGTCTGCCTTTTGGCAAGTTAATCAGATCCAGAGAGAATGATTTGCTCTGTTTTCTTGGTGCTCTGTGTTGTAATTTATTTTTTTATGTGCAGCAGTCTCCTCCTAACTTCAGTGCTTATGGGGAAATATGGTTCAACCTTTTTATTTTTTTCTGTTGCAGGGATAATATTCTACCAGGAATTTGAAGGCTTGGCGTTACTGAATATTTTCATGTTCTTATTCGGGTAAGTTCTGCAAACATCACTAATCATTGGGTCTTAAACGACGCCACCAAACGCTAGTGCTCATCCTCCTGAAACTCTCCTCCAGCTGTCTTCTCTCCTTTGTCGGGGTTTTCCTGATAGCCCAAAACAGACCAAAGATAAAGCAACAAGACCGCACTTTCATCCCCATGGATAGGATTCCTGGTAAGTTATTTTTTTATTTAATCATTGTATTGCCTAACAGGCCAGACAGAACCTGGATGAGTTTAGCAGCAGTGACCCTGGCTGCGGGGTCCCCATCTAATGAGCTGCGCCGTCCATGTTCACAGGGAGGAGGAGCACAGACAAAGTGCAGCCCGAGGCAAAGAGCCAAACATACGGATCGCTGGCAGCCAAACTTATGTGCAACAGAGCCGACCAAACAGACGATTCATAGGAACCATCTCCATCTGTCGGGACTGCTGCTGTACTCCATTAGAGAGTCTGTGTGCAGCTTTTCCAGGGTTCAACCAAATCTGTTATTAAAAGCAGCAAAGAGAAGGAGTTAGTCCTTAAAAAGAAGTTTTTCTGCCTTAAAATGTGTTCCCTTATTGTCTTTTGGCTGCATTGAGATAAAACAAGTGATGCATTTCTCTCAGTTCAACAGATTTTTGTCAGGTAAATAAACTAAACAGTTTTCTGTGGACAGGTGCTAAATATGTTTTATTAGTCTGAGGTTATGGTATACATCAAAATAAGTGCACTACTGCCCCCTAAAGGTGGGAAAAGGAATCCTGACTTCCCCCCTTTACTGTTCAACCTCAATCATCTGATGTAAATTTATCCAATTATTAAAAAAGGAAAAGTCAGCACCAAAGCGTAGTTTTCTTCCTTCCTCTCTAGTGTACTGTTAATACTCTGCCATGTGTTTAAATTCACCAGTATGCCATACATACTGAGGTGCGTCTCCCACTTCTTTTCATAACTGCTGCTTGAAGCACAAGCGTGCCGCTTCCTCGCCCATCTTCACCTCGGATAAACCTCACACTGCACGCTTGGCTGAACTGCTACCAAACTGTGGTGTTGCCAAGCAACAAAAACTCTTATCTGCCACCTACACATTATGGGATATGTGGGAAACCACAGTTCATGCTAGAGGAACTATAAGAAGATTCAAAGTTGAAGTGTCTGTAGTTGGATGCATGTGGAGAGCTTTGCAGGAGTGTCGGCAGGAGAGAAGGTAAAAGGCTGAATGTTAAACAAAAGTCATTTCTCGGTTCAGCAACTTTTGAGCAAAATTAATTACATCTTGCTGCAAATTCTCCCTTTAATCAAGGTCTAGACCCTGATAGGGCCCCTCTATCCATATAATTGTGCAGCTCTGCCTGTGTCCCAGGGTTAATATTTCTTTCTAGACCTGGTGGTGAAAATGCATCGACTGGAGTGACTATATAGAGGCGCGTTCAGGGGGGATGTGTTGTAAAAAGGTGTGACAGGCACGTTTTTAGTGATGCTCCAGGCATGGTTATGACAACGCACTGAAGTTGGAAAATCTGAACTTTTGTGTTTTGTCACAACAACCAATCAGGGACTTGATGTGGCGTCGGGAGGAAGGAGCAGGGTGGAGACAAATGATAAAAAAATAATATTTACCGGATGATGTAAGGAATGTTCAGTTTTCACCACAGAGACGCGCTCACATGTAGGTTGCAGAGTCGCTTCGGACCTTCCACAGCAGCTCTTCATTTCAGAACCAGTTAATGTTTTAGTAAATATTGAAGATTTTAAGCATTTTGACTTTTTTACTGAATAACTGCTTTGAGTTTGTGGATGAGAATCACCTTGAGGGGTACCAGTAATTCATTTTAATCAGCATCCATTGATTGCTAACATCCAATTTTGACCTTCAGTTTTTATCAAGATTTTGTTTTGAAAAAAGATGGAAAATATGAAACAATACATGTTTTAACTGCATGAGATAGAAGCTTTTGCAGAGGTAGATAACATTATTGGGTAAGATCACTTTCACTATGTATCTACAGATAAGAGGTCTAGAAATCAACATAATAGATACGACCAATCAATCTGTGCAATCCTAATGTTTTTTAAACCTAAAAAATAAGATGGTGGATCGTTAAAAATAAAGACATTTTATTAAGTATATATATCAAAACTGTCTAACCAAAAACTCACATTTACAGTTCAAAGGATGTTTTATTTAGCTTTACTGAGGCTGCAGACCCGTCATAGTGAAACGTCATTGCTACAAGTATCTCATCAAAAATACATCCAGAGAACATGTAGAGTGGTGCAGAATAAAATCCCTGCATAAAATATGATTGTTTTAATACATTTTGACGGGTCCAAAATACATAAATATTTCCTCCTGGTTACAATGAAAACAAGAAAAGATTCTGCACCAAAAGGAATAGTACGGTAGGTTGGAGTCGTGTCAGATGGAGCACGGAGTTATCAGATCCTGGTAGCTTCATGATGGAGCTCAGGAGGGGCTTCAACTCTGTTACATTTCTCAGATTAAACCAAAAAAAGGATGAAGTTTTGAAGATTTGGTACATTTCCCTTTCATACAACCAGAGCAGCTTCTGCTGCACATCTTCACACAATTTTTCTTTTTGCATAACATTTAGAAGTCCTGATGCTTTCCATGTTAAATGTTTAATGGTTTAGTAACTTTATGAGATTGTTTCCTTTATTCACTTGTTATTCTAACAAAAAGCTCTTCACTGCATTTGTGTATCTTCAAGTAAAAAAATAAAACTCAATACTGCAGCAATAAGAGCAAAAAAATAACATTCCTTCCTAAATGAGATGAAAGTTACTGAAACATGCTAAGAAAATCATAAAAATAAATCTTCACAAGCAAGCATTTCTAATTAGTGGAAATTAACGGTGCTTAGTTTATAACTTAAAGATTGGAGCCTTCGATGGGGTGCTTTTTATCTTCAGCCAGAGGCACAGGGATTATGACGGGTTGTTTTCAGTTTTTTTTTTTGTCCCATTCTGTGTAGGTCCCGTTAAAAGTCAGACGTCGATGTTGAGTTTAACCCAGCGGTAATGCAGGGAGGAGGGGTTACGCAGCAGCAGCTTCCCTCGGTGCTCCACCGGCTGCTTCAGGAGCGTATCGAGTAGCCCTGAAATGCTGACGAACCCCAGAGCCTCCCCACAGCCCACAGACAGAGAGAAGTCCCCCTGAGTGACCCAGCCCAGCGTCACCCGGGAGCAGTGAGACGTGACGCTGGGCAGCGGGTCGGGCCAAACCCCCAAGACCAGACCAGAGGAAGAGTGCGGGTCTTTGGATGGGTTTGGGTCTGACGCAGGGGTTATGTCTGATACTTCACGCTCATCAGAGGGGGGAAGCGATGTAGCGGCTTCCTTTGAGCTCTTCTTCTTGCTCTTAATCCTGCATTTAAGGTGGTCTTTATGAGGGGGCTCCTGGGGGCCGCTGCTCAATAGTTTTTTTCCAAACAGCTTCAGGTCCTCCGCAGTCGGAGCGCAGACCATGGCGTGGGGTTCTGGTTTCCCTTTGGACAGCAGCGTCAGGCGCACCCACACCAGACTCATTCTGTGGGCGGAGCAGAACGACGTCACGGCTGCGGGGGTGAGAGGCGGCGCCTCCGCAGCCCCGCGGCACGGCCTCTGTCCCTTCGACGTCGTGGGTCTGCACCAGCCAGAGAGAAGCCTCAGGGACCTCCTGTTCCTGGAAAACCCCAAAATAAGCAGAATCTATTTAGAACACCAACAGGTGGGTAATATTCTGGGTCAGGTTCACTGGGCTCATCATCAGGTGCCCTGAGATGGATCCACATTTTATAATTTATGAGGCAGAAAACAAAAAATATGCAGCCGATGGTAAAAATCTGCCTGATTTATCCTCACAAAGTCGCTGACATTACTCACAGTTTATGAGCTGCTTTAATGAGGATTAATGATCCGCTTTCCATCTATTAATCCCTGTGAGCTATGGCAGCAATTTAAGGCTGGATGCGTTTTCTCATCTCCAATATGATGATGAAAGCCAGGCAGACGGGGGAAGCAGCATGCATCAAGCCTGTCAAAACCTGAGCTGATGTTTTAGAACTAAAATATAAAATCCCTCAAGTTGGAGGCTCCAAAAACACAGAACCTTTATATTTATGTTTTTAAACCCTTTGAACTATTTCTGATTTCTCATGTTTCAAATAAAATATTTTCTGGTTGTCTGCTAACAATGATGAAGAATTAAAGACTTAATCTGATTTATGTCTGGGCTTTAAAGATAAAGTCAGGATATATGAAAAAAGATCCAGCTGATTATGAACAAATACTGTTATATACTGTAGATTCTGACCTGATATCGTTTTATTGTCCTTTTTGAGCCTAAATAGAACCTCAGCATCGGAGACGATGGGCTACATAAACGGACGTGGCGCCATCTACAGGCAGTACCACTCAACTACCAGGAAGCCAGATGGCCATTAATGCAGCTACTAAATAAGTCCCGACTGGGCCCACTGTGCTGCGACGCCTCTATTTCATCATTCTATCTCTATTCTTCCACTCTGCAGAATCTGTTAGTTTAATCTCTAACGTTCTGCTCTCTCTGCTTTGTCTCATAGTAGCTTCATCTGGTCTGTTCCTGTTTGGCTGTGACTCCATCCTGGACAGAAATATCAGCTGTGCTGCTGCCATCAACACATTTGCTTATAGATGTTGGAGATCGGCCTGTTTTTCAGTGTAGTCCTGTTTCTCTGACTGTGACTGGCTGGATGTGCTCTCTTCATCCTCTTACATGGGAGCTGGCTCGGTGCTCGTCTGCCTGGCTGTGTGTTTCCTGGACAGGGCCGCCTTTTACAGTTACTTTTTGTGTCTCTGCTTCTGTCTCCTTGAACCCCAGTCGGCCTCAGCAGATGGCCGCTCACACTGAGCCTGGTTCTGCTGGAGGTTTCTTCCTGTTAAAATTGAGATTTTCCTCTCCACTGTCACTACAAGCATGCTTAGTGTGACGGACTGCTGACGAGTCAATAAGCTGAATTAAATGTTTATGTTTCCTTCCTAATTTCACAGTTCTCCGTTACTTTGTGTCCGTGTGTTATATGAATCCCCAAAAAGAGATGCGTGGAAGTTTATGTTAGAACAAACAGAATTACCTCAGAATGTAGAAGCAGCTCGGACGATAAGTTGGAGCTGTATTTTGCTGTGATGCCACTTCTTCTGTCACGACATCGGTTTTTGCTGCACTTTGCTCATCTCCTTTCCCCTCTGCTCCTTCTTCCCTCATCAGCAGCTCCCACTCCTCTGCCAGCTGTTGCCAAGGGCAACGAAAAGGAGCCAGGCAGCCATGTTTAATGTAATTGGCCCTCTTGGCTGGCGGACGCCTTTGGGGGTGAAATAGGTTAAAAGGTCATGTCAAACTGTGAGGAAACCCTGCCAGGTTGGGTTAAACGTCATTACTGTTGATTGCATCTCAGCATTTTCTGCATCTCAGCGACTAGAGAGAGATCTGCTCCATGTAGATAACCTGGATCAGAGCTTTAACCCGTTTTACATCTTTATAAAGATGCTGACATAAAGTTATTTAAAGCAGTACATACAGAAAGTTTTCAGTGCTGCACTTTTTGCTCCATCAGCTTTATTCCAAATGGTTTTTAATTTATCTTTTCCCTCTAAATCGTTCATAAAACCCCATTATGTGCATTTGAATTTTTTTTGTGTGCCAATTTTATAAAAAGAAAAACAACAAGCTAATTTAACTTTGTTGATCCACCTTTGGCAGCAAATCAGGCCTCTTTGAATCTGATTCTGCAAACTGAGCTCTCCTGTCTTTAGACGGTTTGACCCACTCTTTTCATTTGCAGCATCAGGTCAGATTTTAGACATCTGAGCAGCCATTTTTTTTTTAAATCTCTCCAGATGTGTGATTGACTCGGGCTTAGTCACTCCAGGTCATTCTGAGTGGTTCTGATCCAGTCCTTTAAGATTTGTGCATTAGTTTTGTTGTTTCTTTGAATTAAAATAGACTAAACTAAACCAGATACTTCAGAGCCATCTGTGGAGAGTTTGACCACCTACTCCAAGAGCTGCAGGCTAATGAGGGTCGATTCAGAGCTATTTCTGTCTCACCTGAGCCCAGTTTGACAAACTGCCACCCTGCATCGGTCCCCAGTTATCCTAACAGTCCTGATGTGCTTCAACCATAGACTTTGAACATAAACTGGCTGCTTATGCTGCTCAAAATGTGTTTTGATGTGACCAAAGCATTACAGCTGCTAAACGTATTTAGTGGCCTGAATTTCAGCATAGCTGAAAATACGCTGGCGAGGACCCTGACATGATTCCTGATATTCAGAGTGTTTGGTTTTTCGCTGTCTTAGTCCAGATGCAGGCTCCTTTTGCCTCCATGAGCCCACAAGCTAACAGCAGCTAGCATACTTTTTCATCACAACTTTAGGGGTGATATCTAGAGCTCCCCCTACAGGTTCGTTGGGGTGGCTTAAATATGTATGTTTCCAGTTTAAAAAAAAACAAACAACAAAAACCTGTAATTGCGCTCTATAGTCCAGATAATATGGTAGACAGGTGTGTTTTTCCTAATCGTGTCCAATCATGAATTTACCTCAGATGTTTCTCCACTGAAGCTACAGAAACATCTCAGTGATGATCAGTGGACACAGCTTTACACTGGATGTAAATATTTAGTTACATAAAAGTTCTTAGTTTTCTATTTGAAGGATCTTAAAACCTCTCATGTTGCCGTAAAAGGACAGTATTTGGAAAAGTTTTAACAGAGTTTTAATCAGTAAATGTGGAAAAGGTGCAGCACTGAATAGTTTTTGTTTTACTGATTCTAGATACAAACACTCTAGAGACTTACTAAAATATTCTAATTTAGTTATTTTCTGTTGGACATCATTAAAAAGACAAAGACAAGATCAAGGCAAGAAAATGACGGAATATCTTTACAGTTTTCATATTGTTTATGTCAGATTAATATTGAAACCTCAACAAAACCTCACAGAACAAGATCTCCCTAAAAACCACAGTAATATATAAAGACATTAAGGACTCAATTTTAGGCTAACCTTTTAAATCTGTCCAGCAGCTCGGCCTCCTGCTCCTCCTGGAAGCGGGCTCCTGCAGGGCAGTCCGGATAGTCATGGGGAAAATGGGGAGCAGCTTTGTTTTGAGAGTGTTTCAGACTCATGTGCAGCCCAGCTACACGGACCCCTCTGTAGACCTGCAGGGAACAAGAGAGTCAGAAAACAAAAGGATTGAGGTAACATTTAACAAATACAGCCGTCCTAAAGCACACATGGCAAATTAAAGACTAATTGTTACTATTCCTCTAACAGATGGTCTGCCGTGACCACAGCCATCTTTTTCAGCTTCCTCAACTTTTTTTTTTTCAGAACCTGACTCAGCAGTATTAACACCCTCAACATGACGTCCTTTTGTTTTTACTATGAAATCACCAGATGATCAGACCAGACATGTTCACAAGTCATTTTTTGCAAGTCCAAGTCAAGTCTCAAGTCTTGAGAAGGCCTGTCGCAATAATCAATTAATCGCACAAAAAATTCTAATCACTTGATTCATTTAAAAAAGTGCAATAATTTTCATGCTTGCTTGTTTCTCCTTGTGTTTTCATCTCCGTCACTGAGACGGTATAGCTTAAAGGTCGCTAATATATCTATGGAATTATCATTATCTTGAACTGCTAAATGAAAAATACAATAAAAAAAAGCACACGCAAAATTTTTTTCCAGATACATTTTGCATTTTATTACAGTATTTACCTGACATTTGTGGTTACAACTTTTTTTAGTTTTAGCAATACATGTCTGCTCTTTTATTGAAAATGAGGACTGTGGGAAAAAAAACAATCACAATCCTGCCGTCCACGTACTGTTGCGTCAGTGACATCAGTGTGTTGCACAGGGAAAAATATGGTTTATGGTTTTATTTCATTTAAATGTTAGTTGTATGCTTTGCATGTTTGGAGAGGAAGATATGATTTGTTTTTCTTTGTATTTTCTTCTTGAGCTTTGTATGTTTTGATGTTTCTTTTTTATATGATTGTTTTCCTTTATTTTAGACTTTTGAATTTTTCCTGCATGTTGGGTTGTTTTGGTTTGTTTTTCCCTTGTGACAATCCATGCGCACTGGACTGAAGTAGCCTAGTTGTCTGAGGAGGCGGAGTGCATTAATTGCG
>NW_015150735.1:455336-461420 GCF_000732505.1 Cyprinodon variegatus
TTCTATCAATATTTAAAGGTATAGTGGAGGATTTTATTTTTCCGGGTGGATCTTCTAAATAAGTGTTCCTCCTAATTGTCAATTATTCTGGTGATACGTTTACGTGCTCGTCTTCGGTTGGTTGTCTTTTTAAGACTCTTTGTGGTGAGCTACGGTTTCAGACAGTCATTGACGCTCAACTTTCTCAGCACGGTGCTTTGAAAAGATAGATCATTTTGGTTTGATTTGGTCTGCAGAGAAAATGCTCTCAGCTACTCGGCTTGGATTCATGCTACCTACCAGAGGGATCCAGAAGGCCATCCCCCAACCTTTAGGGAGGAGCAGGTCCCATCCAGCCCCCCAGGAGTTCAGCTCATCTCCCACCTGCTTGCCCGGCTGATGAACCAGTAAGATGGGGACTCTGCCCTGTGGGGGGGTGGGGCTCAGCCTGGACCCTGGTACCAGTAGTTCACTCCTCATACAGTTCAAATCCTTTCACCAGCAAACAGAAAAAACAGCCAGGTGAGGAAAGCTTAAAAAAAGCAGCTAAGACTCATGAGGCAGCATGAAAGCAGAGAGGAAGCAGGATGACGCACCTTCTCAGATATCTTGTTGTCGGTGACGTTGTCGCGGACAGACTGCTCCCACAGCAAACTATCCCAGCAGGCCTGGGGGACTCCTCGCAGCTTCAGCTCGCTCCTCTTCTCCTCATCGGCTTCTGAAGAAACACACACAGCGTGGTTCTGTGAAGAAAGCTTCACTAGAATCAGGAAAGGTTCTAGATGGATCGCAACAGAACGCAGATCCAAACCCCAGAAACAGTGAAAATGCTCAACAGTCTCATTTTACTCATAACTACCAATCAGCCAATCAGCTGCAGGCATGGGTTTTTTTCACTGTAACATATCTGATTAATACCAGAGAATAAAAGATGTTTTTCCAGTTAAAAAAACCAATGCACCAAAAAAGCAGAGCGCTTAAATAGCATCTAAGCTTCTGCCAGAGAACCTTCACCTTTCAACCACTGTAAAAGGCAAAAAAAAGATTTTTTTAATTAGAAAGTGCTTGTACCGATAACATGGTTCCTACACTTTAACATCAGCTTCAACAACGTTTCAAGGACTTTCCTGGGCCAATTTCCTCAAATTGATAATAAACAAATATGTAATTATAAATGAAATAGTTCAATATTATCTAAAAAAAATATATATATTTAATGTATTTATTTTATAAAAAATAAAAAGTGAAATAGTGGTATGTATTTTTAGGGGCCACCTATGGCCCTGTTACAGGCTGAAATGTTTGGAAACTCCAGCTTTAAATCACTGTTTTTTTCTATAAGAATTGTTTTGGGGTTTGTTTTTCAGAATTTTAAACATTTATAACAGTTTCTAAAGGTCTTCATTAAGAAGACCTGGGCTGTTTCTCAATATGTGTGCGTTCTCATGTGCTCATTTACTCGTGAAACGTCATCAGCCTCAGCCATAGCACTGTTCCAATTCACAAGAACAGCAGACCGAGAACGGACAAAGTCCCCAGATGTTGTTCTCGCCCCTCCCTCTTTACCCAGCATGCATCAGAGCAGACTTGTCCGTTCTTGAGATTGACAGCTGTCCCAGCATGCACTGCAGCAGCAGCTTCCAATGGAGCGCTCACAGAGCTCAGAGGATAAAGTTAAAACTTCTCTTTTCTGTTGCTGTTGTTCAACAATAGGTTTAAGATTATTTGAGGGGAGAATATTATTCTTTTAAGCTTCACTATATGGTCCATTGACTGATTTAATGCGTGATTAAAAAAATAGTTTCCTAAGTTGAGAGTACTGCAGCAAACAGTGGAGCTCCAAGACTAACGGCAGCCAGGGCTAACGCAGCCCGACTACAGCAGCCCTCCCTCTGCATAGCCGTGTGTGAAGGACTGCTGGCTCTGATGGTGATTTTTTTGTTTTATTTGGCCAAAAATTTTATTTGTGTTTATCTGACTGTGTTCATTATTATTCCCTTAATAAATGAAAAAAGCAATAATTTATTATTATCTAGAGACCATTAATAACAGGAAGTGAAATGCAGCTCCAAACGAGCTGAGCGTGTGGTGATGTCATCAGTACTCTTCTGTTCCAATAGATCCATATTTATACTTCGTTCTTCTCATGAACATAGGTGGGGAGGATACGGTCCGTACTCGCGTTCTTGTGAATTGAGAAACGGTGTTGTTTAGAAACACTTTTCCAGTATAACGACTTCCTGTCTTCATTACCGTGGTAACGGTTATTTCAAACTATTTGCTAGAACTGAAGATGCCTGAAACAGGTTTATCCAAAGTGCTGATTTTTTCAGGTCTGAGGTTCTTAGGTGCCGAGTTATATTAGGTTTCATTGTTTTCCCGCCTGTGTTGGTCTCATCAGGTCTTAAAGGGTTTTATTAAAAGAGCAATAAGTATGCAGACTGATTTCACTTTAAAATCACTACAGGTTTGCTGCTGGTGTTGATTTTACTAAATCCCACAGGTGAGCTTTAAAGTCCACAGAATCGGGAAATGAGGGGCTGTCAATCAGCGAGGTTCTGCTTGGAGTACAGGGTTCTGCCAGGATTCGAACCTGGAACATCTGCATGGCGCGGCAGAGGCCCCCCCGGAGCACAGAACCATAGGCGTACTCGCCGCAGCAACCTCGAGACTGAAGCCAGGGCCAGTTTGGTTATTAGGATCTGTTTGGATTGACATGCTGCACACGGTTCTCAGAGCAGAAAGAGCTGCATCGTCCTCCAGAAGGTCAGAGTTTACCTTGGGACTGGTTCACACTGGGCACAGCTTTAACCTTCCTTTTAGGTAAAGTCAGTCGGGGGTCATCAACGGTCAAGCCCAGCACCGTTCCTGGGGGAAGTTCTCCAGTTGAACAGACACCTGGAGGATTAAACCAACAAGAACAAGCAGTAACCTACCAGGTAAAATGAGTACAGAAGAGGATTAGGGCCACTGACTGACTTCAATCTCAGAATTCGGACTTCAATCTTAGAATTCTGACTGTTATCTCAGACTTTTTGATCTTAATGTAGATGGTCACCATTAAGGAAGACAGCACTCAGCTTCACTGACAAAGATGTGAGTTGTTTGGGAAGGACACTAACACATTGGTGGAAAATCAAGGAATTAGGCAAGATTTTACCAGAGGGGTCCCTGGGGATGCCATTTCATTAATGGAAGAGCAGGTGACTAAAACAAGAGAGCTAGTTTAGTCTCTAGAACAGACATGGCTACAGTTTGATGCTAACATGTTTGTTAGCTGTCAGAATTCAGTCAGAATTCTGACTTTTTTCTCATATTATACGTAAATAAAATGTAAAAATCTAGCCCTAACCCTCTTCCGAGAATGGAGAAAAAACATAAAAATAAAAGACAAATGAACCAACCTTTCAATAGATTAAAGACATCAGTTTGTTGCTGAAGGAGATCCATGTTGCTCTGATCTTTGCAATGCTGAGGCCACCAGAGTAAAGGCTCCTGTTCCTGAAGAAGTAAACAAAATCTCATCTCCCTCGCTTTCCCAGGGTGAGAAACCAGCTCAGACGCTGCTGAAGCTCATCTCACCTTCATGCTTCCATCGCAGACTGTAGCTGCCTCCAAAGTCTCTGCCAGCACAGAATGAGACTGCGGTCCAATCAGACGATAGCGTAGGATCTCCATTGTGAGATCGCTGAAAACAGATAAAAACTAAACATCAGTAACACCATGGTTAATTTTATGGATCCCAGCTTTTATTGTCAAACACTGAACTGACTTTATGACTATTCCAGTGGAGCTGGACTTCCAGGTAACGGGGGTGCTGGGCAGTCTGGTTCCATCTCCTACAATCTTCTTTGGAGGCGGTTCACCAGCATCCTTGCAGCTTCTCTTTCTCTTGGCTCCAGGTTTCCCTTTGTTTCCAGGTTTCGGTTCTGCCACTGTTACGTGATCCGCCTCTGGATTCGAGACCTCTGGTTCAACTGGGGGCGCCACGGCCTCCGAACACCGGCACACGCTTTGCAGCTCAGGGAGAAGGTCCTAGGATGCAGGACAGATCTGGTTCCAATCTCCTCTAAACGGACTCATTCACACCGTGGAGACCAGGCATACCTGCTTCAGAGTGGGGTGAGCCCAGATCCACAGCTGCCTGTGGGTTTCCCCTGGTGTTCTGGGTCTCCACAGGTAGGAAACAGGTCCCAGGGGCTGGGAAGGGTACTGGCCCGCCCTGTACACTGTGACACTACCCTGTCTGCCCCCAGAGAGGCTCACAGCTGCAGCAAATGTGGGACCTAGAAAGAAAGATGCCAGAACAGGATCTAAACATAAATCTTGACTCTACAGGAATAAATCAGTAGTTTTCAGGAGCGATGGGATCTTACCGGCTTCCTTACACGTCAGCTGAGACAGAGCAGCCAGCAGCTCATCTTCTTCCCCCTTTAACTCTATGCAGCAGTAATAAGAAAGATCCTGAATAGACAAAAAAAACAGAGATTACTGATGAAATCCTTTCAGTAACCCAAAATATCCCTTTTGTCGCCATGGTTACCTGTAGGAGGCAGTGGCTGCTCATTGCTCTGTAGCACGGCCGGTAGCATTTGTCCGTGGGTCTCTCCCCGAGGCAGTAGCCCCACTTTTTAACCATGTGGAAGCGCTTGGCGTGCCAAATGTGCGTCTCCAGCCAAATGTTCTTCCTCTGGCGCCGGTTGAACTCCAGCAGCAGGTTGCCATGGCGCCGGCGGGCTTTGCGGCTTTTGCCCTTCGCAGGCTCCTTCTTCTTCTTAGGGCCGGCCTGGAGGCTCTTCTCCCTCTGCAGGAGCGAGTGAAAAGTGAGGGGCGTTCAGATTCCTAACCGCTTAACAGTAAAACAGGCCTCAAGAGTTACCATCCTGTTGGCGAGGTCTCTCAGCCTGCGAGGGAGACGCTTGGTGTTGTGGCTCATGGCTCTTCGCCTCATGTGTCTGGGAAGAGACGCAAACACCTGGCTGCTACCCGTCGTCTTGGTGACGGCTTTCAGCATGGCGTTCACCTCTGCAGCTCTGGCCCGGGCGAAGGCTCCACCTGAACCAGGAGGAAGGAGAGCAAACCGGCTAAACATCCAGCTGATGATGAATGACGGTTTTCAGCTCTGAGGCTCAACTTCCACAACCAAACTTTATATTGGAAAAGATCCACCAAAAAAAAATAGAGCAAGACATCCATAAATAAATACATAATGAAGAGGAAGTTTCATTTTTCATTAAAGCACAAAAAACAAAACTTTTAAATAATCAGCTCAATAGCACAAGACAGTGACAGTTTCCATTGATATGTCGTCGCTATGTTTACCTGTGATGTACTTGGGCATCTCCCTGGCGTATCCACCGCCATCTTTCTGATGTCCACGAACCCATCCGCTCCGGTCAGAGGGGGTCCTCTGCCTCTTTGAGGAAGGAAGCGCATCCGACTGACCTCCTTCTGCAAAAACACAAAGCTACTAAATCAAAGCAACATTGGCTTCTGTGGACCTAGCTTTGGCATGATGTCTGAATACATATACATGCTATACATCAGCTAGCTGATATTTTAAGCCAGCAATTTGACTTTTTTCTTTATCTTATTAAATTTAATTCAGTTTATTTCTATAGCGCCAATTCACAACACACATCATCTCAAGAAACTTTACAGTTCACCAGATCATCCAGTTAAATTGATTCAGTTTTCTATCTAAGGAAAACCAGTTGATTGCATCACCTCATTGACTCGAAGGCAATCCCTCACACTAGTGATGAGTCAAGTAACACCCATAGATCTAAACACTGTATCGGTGTGCGCGTCTACAAAAACTCATGTGACCCATACAGGAGTTGTTTCTAATTGACTGACTCACTGAACCACGTTTAAAAACGTATCTGTCAAAATGATGCATCTGCTAAAAAAAGTCTCATCTTTTGCAGTTTAACTTGGAGCAGCCTAAAAGGAACAGGAACGTTTTTATTTTAATTTTCTCATTGTGTCAATATTTGGCAGTGTGTCAAAACACTTTAAGATGCCTCACGAACCTATCACTAACTCACACTAAAGGCTGTTCTATACTTCGAAACCAGGTCGTCTGCGTGTGTCGCGGTGAAC
>NW_015150735.1:462928-486436 GCF_000732505.1 Cyprinodon variegatus
TTATATACATGTTTAAGCCAGAACAACATGGATGCATAAACACCTCATTTTATTTCAGTGTTAAATTCTGTTTAAAGTAAGAGATTATAATTAAAAATGTCTCTGGACCTTTACTGGTTGATGATTTGTAATTGGTCCCACTGATGTACACAAATGATCAAATTTATCCTGGTGATTGTGTTTATTTTGCTTCTCTGTGAGAAATAACTACCAGCCTGAATCAGAGATGAAGGCATACCGCTGACATGATGATCTTCTCCTCTTCCTCCATTCTCCACCTGAGAGCAGGATGGATACTGCACACTGGCAGGCTGGTTCCTCATCTTCTTCTCACGCATCTTAGCTTTAGCTGAAGACATTTTCTAAAGGGGAAAAAGAAGCATAGCTCAAACCCCACCAACAGGACTCCCTGT
The DNA here is from genome assembly GCF_000732505.1 of Cyprinodon variegatus. Lineage (NCBI taxonomy): Eukaryota > Metazoa > Chordata > Actinopteri > Cyprinodontiformes > Cyprinodontidae > Cyprinodon > Cyprinodon variegatus. The sequence continues at coordinate 463,342 of NW_015150735.1, forward strand.
TTAGCCAGTTAGCTCCATTTACCTCGGAGAAAGTTAGCATTTCTGTTCAGAACAGAGTTTTAAATAATTCTCCCCAAAATTAAACAACCACTATTACCTTTCAGGCTGTTAAGGTCTTGCCACACAATTATTTTGGCTGCTCTCCTCTTGCTGTTAGCTACCATGTGAGCAGTCCTCATGCTAGCTGTTTTTCCACCTTCACTTCCGGGTTTTTTAATGACTCATGGGAAATGTAGTGAATGGGACAAACAATTAAAATCTTCGTACCCAGACCATCTATAATATGTACAAACAGTTAAAATGTGTTTGAATTATTATTAAATTATTATTATTATTTAAATAATTATTCATGAGTGTAAACCCACCTATATAAGCTAAAACCTATATGGGTTTGTACGTTTATGGTGCGCATATAGAAGGTGGTTTACGGTGAAGAAGGTGAGACGCTCTCGCGACAACTAGGCGCCTCTCGGTTCTTTTCTGACTGTTTACTCACTGTTTCACTCTTTTTGGCAGTGTGAATACTGTGAGGGGAAATGGCAGCACTGATCAGGAGGATCATCAGCACGGCTAAAGCTCCGGCTGCGATTGGCCCATACAGGTGAGGAGTCTGACAACCCGGTTTAAAGCTGCTGTACAACAGGCCACATGGCAGGAGCCACGCATATGGTAGTACTGTGAGACTGTCTGGATATGTAAATAAATATATGTAAATAAATTCAGGATTAGTGCTTATTCTTTGATAACTCATAGATACATGTGACATCAGATCTTCATCCGTGAATACAACTTCAAAAGTGCTGATTGCTAAATAAGAATGTTTCAGCTTTGCAGAAATACAACAACAATTTACAAATGCAAAACATAAATAAAAAAATAAAAATAAAAAAAACAGGAACCAGAGATGTAAAAAAAAAAAATCAAATCACAAGATCTAAATTTGCAAATAGCTACCAATCACAAATGAATAATTCCACAAAACACATTTACAAGGATAACTCACAAATTAGCTAGGTAAACTAGCTATTTCTTTTTTTATTTTCTTTTTAGAGATACATTAGATTGCAATAACATGCTATATAAGTGTAATATTCCATACTAACAGGGCAACGTTGCACAGCCTTTTTGTGTACTTTTTTAGATTTTGCTCTTTAGACCCAAAGGACTGTTGGAAGGATTAACCATTAACTAATTCTGTTCCCAGGATGGTGTTTTAAATACTTTGTTAGGATATGTAACGTTTCCTTAAAACTTTTATGGCAATGCAGTGTGGTTTGCAATTTTAGTCTGGATAAAAATGCAGAGAATGGAGAGGTACTCAAAAAGAAAAAAAAAACATTTAAAATTAAACATCTAAATCATGGACTTACAAATCCAATTTGAAAAGTCTCTTGTCATTGCACAGTTTGAATAAAATTATCAATGAAGATTTTTTTTTCCAATATTAAATACTGCAATTTAAAAAATATATATAATTTTTCTGGTCATTTTCTAAATGTAGATTTAAAAAGCACAATCCATAAATCTGATTAGAATACCTCATCACATAATTAAAGAGGTAAATCCATTAATATTTTCTTTGTCACCTTGCATTTTCAAATGTCTATTACAGTTGCAAGTTCATTTTACGTTATCCTCTACATTTAATACTTTACTGACCCAAAAACAGCTTAATAACCATTTATTTACAGTTTATTAACAGTTTAGTTACAGCTTATTAATAGTTTAATAATAACTTATTACCAGTTTAGTAATAACCTTTTTACAGCATAATAACGTTTGCGAACAGTTTATTAACAGCTTATTAATAGATTGATAACAGTTATAAACAGTTTACTAAAAGCTTATTAATAGTTTATAAACAGATTATTAATAAGGATAACTAAAAAGGTTAAAGAAAAAGGAAATGTGTTTAGATAATTCCCAGGGATAGTTTAATGAATGCAGAGGGGAAAAAATGCAACCTCATAAAAGATATGGAAATGAAAAGAGGAAAAGAAAACCGCAATTTTTAATTCTATGATTTAACCGTTTAATTTGAAGTGTTTAATTTTCGTTTTGCGTGACTCTCCCATGTCCTCTAAAGGAGTATCATCCATTTTCTATTCCACTGGAATTTCTTACTTTGTGTTGATCTGTTACATCATTTACAATTATAAAACTGTTAGTTTGTGCTTTTAGTGTGTGACAGGGTGTCAATACTTACAATAAAGCAAAAAGATCCATTTCCCTGCTAAGCTGCTTATTCACTGTTGAAAAGCTCTTCTTTTTTAAGTCTAAGTTAAAGAAGCATTGCAGAAATCTAAGATGTTGGAAAACATTGATCAACTGCATGAAGAAAAACTATTATTTAAAGCTGAAAGTGTCAAACATTATGGGGATCTTCTTGGTACAGCTGGTCAGCGCTCCCCAATGTTTTTAAAACATTGCAGATAAATTCTCTTATTTGTTGTTTGTGTTCAAGCCAAGCGGTGGTGGTGGATCGGACTGTGTACATCTCAGGGCAGCTGGGGATGGATCCTGCCAGTGGACAGCTGGTGGAAGGTGGCGTTCAGGCACAGACCAGACAGGTGCTGCTCCCCAAATGTCTGCAGCTCCGCATTCATTCAGTTCAATGAATCACAACGCCAAACCCTAACAGTTTACTAATGTCTTTTTAACATTACTATAAGTCACTCAATCGTTCTGCCTCTCCTGTTAAAGACATGTTAAGGTTCAGTAACTGAAGAGCCGGGTAAACTTTGTGCTATTATCGTTTTTTTCAGGCTCTTGTCAATATGGGTGAAATTCTTAAAGCTGCTGGCTGCAGCTATAAGAACGGTGAGAGAAACCTTTGTTCAATAAGGTGCATTTGGGTTTTTTTCCTGTTCTGAAGCTGTTTTATGTATTTTGCTTCTATTATTTCATCTTTTCCTGCAGTTGTGAAAACCACAGTGCTGTTAGCCGACATGAACGATTTTGTAAATGTCAATGACGTCTACAAGCAGTGTAAGTATGAAACCCTAGAAATCATTAGAGTTTAGTATCTCATTGAAAGATTAGACTCTTTAAACTCAGCAGCCATTATTTTTATCATGTAAGGAAATGACCACTAGGGGTCAGTATAACCCTAAAAACCTGTTTGTTTTTTAACACGACATCCTCCCTTTGCCACCTTGGTTTTACTCCTTTGATTAAATAAAATGCTTAAAAGAGAATAAAAGAGAATGAAGAGAATGGCTAAATTTTCCACTGACTATTCTAAATAGTAAAATATTTCTTTGGAAAACCTGAAAACACTGAAAAACCGAGCAGCTTTGGTAGGAGATGAGCACACAGGCTGTTGAGGTTTCCCCACTTAGCTGAGTGAAATATGAGCTGCTGCTGTCAGTGGATTAAGCTTCATCTAGATACCAGATAATGTGTTGCCTTTCACTGCCTAAAGATGATAATAAAGCCTCCCCTATAGATTTCACTGTCATTTAAGAAAATAACAGGGTTTGGCTGCTAAAGAAAACACTGCAGAAGTATTTATACATCTTAAACTTTCACATTAAAATCACAAACTGCACCGTCTTTCATTGGGATTGGGTGCTACTTTAATTTAGACTATAGCATGATTATGAATGAAGAGGAAAGGAATGCATATTTTATTTACAGATAAAACTGAATAGTATGGCGTGCATTTATATTCTATTCAAGCCTCATGATCCATGTGTTACTCCCAGGGATTTGAAGTATTTTGGCCCCAGGCTTTCCGGCTCGTAGCGATCGCCCGTGGTTAAAAAAAAATCACTAATATAAATTGCTGGTAAATACATTTAAAGAAGACAATCGAAATCCCTTTTGAATTTGTCAGCCAATGGTAGCAAAGGAGCACTGTGGAACTAACACTATTAGCCAATCAGAATTAAAAGGGGGCGGGTCTTAGAAAAGCGTCTACCTCCTCCTCTCGTTTATTGATCAAGTCGGCCGGATAGATTGTGGTTCAGTGCTGAAGTTCTACACAGAAAGTCACCTTGAGCCGTTAATGGCTACATTCAACGGAGAGACGTGTAAAAAGTCAAAAAATAAATAAATTAAACTTTGTGTTTGGAGAGAAGGAGAGAAGGATAGAGAGAACAGAATTGCATGGATTGGGCCTAATGCAGTTCATGAACTGAGAAGATGTCACGACCATAGATAAAGGTCTCAAAAATAAATGGTGCTGGGCATGGCTGGAGGAGACAGGGCAAGATGGAAGTTAGGTGAACCAGGCGCTTGCTTCTGCACACTGTGCTCCAGGAACGCTTAGCAGCAAAACTGGATATCAAAAGAAATGTGGTTCATGCAACTGGTAGATATAGATGCACTTTAGCCATCTTCTGGCCGTATGAGTTTCTTGCCTGTATCGAAAAAGTTCAGGCTTAGGATTTTATTTTATTTTTTATTTTTTTTGCTTTAATCCCTGTACTCCACAGATCTGTCCTAAATAGTGTGTCAAAGTACACAGTATAAAGAAAAAGAAGAACATAGAAAGTTTTATTTGTAGTTTTCTACAAACCTCTGAGGGGACACAGCGAAGGTGTTAAAGGAGGCACTCAGCCAAAATTAAAGACAATAAATTAAGTTTTTTTATTTACATACATGGAAAATAAGCAATGCAGAGCACCCATGTTTCTTCAGGGGTCAAAATGACCCTTTTTTTCCAAACACATATCTGCATGAATGTTATCGATTTTCTAGAGAAGGGTCTAGTTGCTTTACTGCCTTAATTAGGCCTCGGTTCACCCACAGAATAGCTCCAATCAGCCCTAACTGCTCTCCTGATGCTCAAAGTTGAAAATCCAGACTCACACATGTTTTAAAGAGCAGAAGGATTTTCAGTCCTTTTTCACATATTTAGATGCCCAAAGAGCCTCAACATGTATTTCCCTGGGCTTGTCATGTCAAAATATTATTATTATTATTGCCTCTATTCCACAATATCAGTAAAATATCAATATTTTAAAATACTAATTAAATAAATAACTGTTTTTTTTTCTCTCCAATTTTTCTTTTCGTTCTCTAAAAGCTCCCCTAGTGGCCCTCACTTTGAAACCCACCAGTGGGATTACAGCAATTTAACTTGTTACAATCAGTTAACGTTTTTAGGGAAATTGACAATTTTAGTTGTAAAAAATGTAGAAAACTTGTTTTATTCTACCTACGTCACATATAACTGGTGCTTTATCACATAAAATCTAGGGCTGAGACTAACACTTGTTTTGTTAAATAATTTGGCGACTAATTTTTTTTATTAATCGATTAGTAATTGGTTTGCAAAAGGAACCTTAAAAAAGATTCTATACACAATGTAAACCAGGTGAAGCTAAAACTAAGCTGCTCAACGAGTTCTGGACGGAAAACATTCACTGAAAGAGGTTTTGCATCTTAAATGTAAAATGTTTTATGTTTTACTATTTTGGGTTACTGCTCTGTGTGCGTTACTTATTCAGCTAAAGGCATGCGTTAGTCTTTATTCTCCTTTAAATGATTAATCAATTAGTAAATTATTTAATGCTTATTTAAATAATCAATTTAAATATAAGATATTGTTTCCTCCCTAATAGAATCCTAAATCAGATACACTCTTTGTGATTGAATTGTTTACCCAATGTGAACACGTTCATGTGGTATTTATGTTTCTGCAATTTCACAGTAAAAGTTCAACTCATTAAATTTAAAAATATCCTTTCATATTTAATAAGCCTGAAACAGACAGACTGTGAATGATGCGCCATGATCTTAACTGGCAATCATTGTAACCTTAAAACTAACAATACAAAGTGGATTTAAGCAGAAAATGTTTGGATCCAAGCTTCAAATAAGCAGTTGTGGATTTATGGCAAATAGAAGCTTATCAGGGCGAACGGAGGTCACTTTGGCTTCTTTACCTGAAACAGAAAAACCGTTTTTTAAAGTTTTAATATTAGTCCATAACAGAAACTGATTTCTTTAAAAATGAAAGCCATGCAGAATCAAACCTCGGATGATATGGGTGCAGCATTGTTGCTTTTTGTTGTTGTTTTTTTACTCTTTTTACCAAGCTTTCATCATTAACTCATTAACCTTGGTGTAAGTAGTATACCTCCATTAAAGTAAGGTATTCGCTGCATATGTTCTAACCGAGCCTCCTTCTGCAGTTTTCAGTGCCAACTTCCCAGCCCGAGCTGCCTATCAGGTAGCGGCTCTTCCCAGAGTGAGTATTTCTTCAAACGTTGCTGCTGATTTGTGCTGATTCCAAGCTTAAGGCTCTCTGAAAACCAACTCTGCCTTGTGCCTCCAGGGTGGACTGGTGGAGATTGAAGCAGTTGCAGTTTTGGGCCCTCTGAGCGATGCTTCTTAACAACAAGGCAGCAAAAGAGCATCCTCAACATTTATTGATTCCCCCTGTATAGATTGGTAGAAATCAGTGAAATAAATGAATCTTTTTATTTAGTAGCTTAGTTTTCCAATGAGAAAATTAGCTAGCCTGATGTTTGGATATTTTGTAGTTCACTAACCATCCTTCTCAGCATGCCTGGTTGCAAGATTAACTGTTATTATAACAACTGTTTGGTATATTTCTTGATTTTATTTTACTTGTTCCAATATTGTATTAAGCAAAGAACATGTTTTGTAAATGAAAATAGAAATAAAAAATACAATCTTCCAATGAAACTTTGGAAAACGTTTTATTTAAATAAGAAAGAAAAGAAAAGATTTTTAGAGTAATTTTGCTGTCTTCACATATTTTTTATTTTTCAAATTTATTTTTAAATGAAATTTGTTTAAGCAACTTTTTTACAGATGTTATTTAGTATTTTTTCTTTTCTGATTTTTTTTTTTATACGTTTTATTCTTTTCAAACTGCGCTCTCTGAACCCACATCCTCTTCACTTCTAAGGGGCGGGCTTTCCTCTGAAATGAAGAGCAAAGACATGTTTCTATTGGTCTGCTGGACAATAGCAACAACATTTTTATTGGTTAAGAGCATTTGTATTGGACCTGGAGTGATGGAAATGTGATCTATAAAACACAGTTTGAAAAGTATGCAGTTCTTTTATACTGTTTTGATAGAGGGCTTCCCAAAGTGTGGGTCAGGACCCCTGGGGAGGTCGCAAAACACTAATTAGGGGATTCCAAGAAGGGAATCGATGAGATGAGGTATATGGAGGAGTCAAAATGTATCATGATATATGTTCATATCATACATTAGAGGGTAAATTTGATCTATTTTACTTTTAAGAATTCTGTAAAAATACCAATAAGTTATAAATACACAATTTATAATTCAATATCATGTTAAATTATTATAAATCATGAATGAAATGTCATTTTAACCAATAAATGGATTTAATAATGAATATAGTATGATAAATATATTACTTAATTCTTATTGGTACATAAGTATATTTATATATTTTATATAAATATACAGTGAAAGGAATATATATATATATATTTTTTTTTAAGTTATTTTTTTATTAGTAGTAGTAATTTATGTTATTATTGTTGGGGTTTGGTAAATCCTGGCCTAATGCATAAAATGAAAATATTTGGTTGTAACATCACAGAATTTAAAAATGACTAAAGGGTATGAATACTTGTTCAAAGAGCTGCAACATCACTGTTCCTTCACAGATGACTCATGGTTTTATTTAAATATGCATGCACATGTACGGCTGCAGTACTTGCTTTGAAAAAAATAGATTTTGAGCAATTTTGCTGTCTTCTCAGATTTTTTTTATTTTTGCAAATTTTGTCATTTCAAATAAATTTTATTCAAACAACTTTTCTTACAGATTTTATTTAGAATTTTGTATTTCAAATTTTTTTTTTTTTTTTTATAAATTTTGTTCTTTTCAGACTGCGCTCTCTGAACACACATCCTCTTCACTTCTAGTGGCGGGCTTTCCTCTGGAATGAAGAGCAAAGAAACGCTCCTATTGGTCTGTGGACGATGGCAACAACATTTTTATTGGTTAAGAGCATTTGCATTGGAGTGATGGAATGTGATCTATAAAACGCAGTTTCAAAAGTCTGCAATTCTTTAGACTCATTCTGAGGAACTAAAATGTGAAAACATGAAAATGAAAAAAGAAAAATTGAAAAAAAAAAAAGAATCTGTAAAATAATTCAAAAATGTGAAACCTAAATCTGAAAAACAAAGTAAAATGAAATAAAAACATCTTAGAAAACAGCAGAGTTTCTCTCAACAGTTGTTTAAATAAAATGTATTACAATGTTTCTTTTCTGAAATGCCTTTTTTATTTCAATAACATTTTAATCTGTAAAACATGTTCTCTACTTGTCACCATAATGGAACAAAATTCCTTCCATATACTCTTTTAAATGTGTGTCTTTGCTTTAATAATTGGTGTGACGATGTTCTAGTGATATTTTAGTGTTTTTTACAGCGTAGCTGTTCCAATGAATGTTGAGGGGGCTGGACCTCAGCCTAATAAATGGCCAATAAGAGATTTATTACTGTTTTTATGATGTCGGTCAACAATCGGCTGAGCTTGAAGCACTTTCCCCTCATTAACATTGATGAGACGTGTTTAGGGACGACAATGCATCTTCGATTCCTGCAGCTCGTCTTTCAACTAACAATAGTTGTTAAGCATCTAACGTTGTTAGTGTGGCTTAAATTTCACCATCAGCTGTTGTCACCAGTTATTCCCAAAGGCATTATGGGTATCCTCGTTCAGTAGTGATGATGTAACTCAGCAATAAACGGTTTCCACTTTTCAACGTCAGAATTCTTTTTTCCTGGATATTTTATAGTTAGATTTATTTTTCATTGTTGTAGCATAAGTGCTGGTTTTATTCTTTGTCAGGGGAATCTGTTTATATTATGACCCATTATCATTAGCTGAACAGACTGCCTTACACACTGCATGGGTTTAGGACTTGCGTCTGGAACTTTTTGAAATCCAGAGACATTTTTCTCATCTGACTCAATAAAAATCTTTTGGAGCCGCAATTATGACAGGAACTTTACATTTAACACATTGCATTGTTTTTGTCAAATATCTGCTGCAGGAAATATGTTGCAGGTTTCTTGTTGCCATGGATATTGTTTGTGGAAAATTATATAAAGGCATCATTTCCAACCTAAAGAAAAGAAAGATAGATCTGAAACCAAGAACACTGGTTCTTTTAATGTCTTCCTGTGTCTTTCTTAAGCTTTTAAGACTGGAATTTGTTATTAAAGCAAGTTTATTTGTACATTAAGAAATTATATAGAAGTCAACTTTTCTTGAAATAGGATTTTCCTTGTTTTGGGGCAGGTAAGTAAAACAGCTTGATTTTAAGTAAAATTATAATAACATCTTCATCATCTTATTTTAAGTGTATATCATCTAATTGTCTTATTGTAGTGGATAAAAACTCTTCAATGCACTGACAGACCATCATGTTTGCCTGCTCAAATTAAGGGCAAATGAACTTATTTAACCTATTGAACTTGTTTGTTTTTTACTTATATTTAATCAGTTTTGCATTATATAGCACATTTCAGTGGAGAGACAATTCAAACTGCGAAAAAAAATTGGGATAAAAAAATAAAAGTAATTAGATTGAGGTGGCATAGAGGCAGAGAAAATTATTAAAGATAATGATATTAATGAATAAAATGTGATTATAATAAAAATAAGATGAAACGATTAAAAAAAAAAAAGTCGGACTTAAAACTGAACAAACTACACTATATTCAAAGCAATTATTTGGTTCTTTATCATTCGTAGCCCCTATTAAAAAGGGAGTTCAGAGACCACTTGTGGCCCCAGGGCTGCAGGTTACAGACCCCTGGTCTAAGATATCGTCATCATTTGCAAATAAAGATTTTAGTCAAATATTAAAGGGATCTGTATGTTTTTGATTTTTTTTCTTTCATAAAGAAAGATTTTTGATGTTTTTTTTATTTTTAATGTTTTTTTTTTTTGTTTTTTTTTGTCATTGTTGTTCAGTTTTAGTTAAGGGGAATAAAAACTCAGCAAGAATAGAGAAATTAGTTCATTTACTCTCACTAACTTTATTCTGATGGGGACAAAAGAACTAAGAGATCCCAGCAAATCTTCAAAGATATCTAACTCATATTTTTTGGGGCAATGTGCAAGAAAAAGTTTCATCTTATTTTTTGATGTTTTTTTGATGTTTTTTTTTGTTGTTGTTTTTTGTCATTGTTGTTCAGTTTTAGTTAAGGGGAATAAAAACTCAGCAAGAATAGAGAAATTAGTTAATTTACTCTCACTAATTTTATTCTGATGGGGACAAAATAACTAAGAGATCCCAGCAAATCTTCATAGATATCTTACTCATATTTTTGGGGGCAATGTGCAAGAAAAAGGTTGTGCTCAGAATATGCATCAAGCTGCAAGAATATATGAATCTGGAGAATAAATTAACCTGTTTCTGCAAAGTGTGCATGTTGGTTTAATCTGAACCAGGATAAGTTATTCCTTCTTCTTCTTCAGCTCCGCCAAAGTTAACCATGGGTATCCCTTTCTTCTCCCTTAAAAATCATGGCCTCACTTATACTGTTCTAATAGAGGGCTTCCCAAAGTGTGGGTCAGGATCCCTGGAGAGGTCGCAAAACATTAATAAGGGAATTCCAACAAGATTTTGGCAACCATTGCAATAGTGAAGTATATAAGGAGGGGTCAAAATGTTTCATGATATATGTTCATATTGTACTTAACTATTAGTAACTATTTTAATAAAAAAAAAAATATTTAAATATACCATTAACTTATAAATACACAATTCTTAATTCTATATCATGTTAAATGATTGGAAATTATGAATTAAATGCAATTTTAACTATTAAAAGGATTTAAAAATGAATATAGTATGATGAATTTATTAATTCATTCTTATTTGTATATACCGGTATCTATATATTTGTATATGAATATACAGTGAAATATAATATGCATTTTTTATTATTAATAGTGGTTGGCTGCAGTATCTGCTTTGAAAAACACAATAAAAACACTTTTTAGTTAGAGACAGTTTATTCTGTACACTAACAAGTTAGCAGAATCCTAGACAAATGAAGCGTTTGATTCAAGAGAAAGGAAAACAATAAGAAAACAAACATAAATTCATCCCAGTAGAGTCATTTCCTGTGCTTTACATTTTCAAAATAAAAGCCAAATAGGTTGCTGAGGTGAAACCTGAAACCACAGGTCTTCAGTGTCCCACAGTGTTTGCTGCAAAGGTGAAGAGGATTCATTCAAATCCAACCTCTGTAGAGGAACTAGATGTCCTTATAAAACGTTGCAACATTACAGCAGGGGTCCTCAACCTGTAGATGAAAAATGTTCTCCGCTGTTGTCATGATCATCCATTTTTTATTTCTTTGACCTTAAATAACCCATGTGCTCCAAAAGTGTATAAATTAAAATATAACATAAGTCAATTTTTTTTTAACTAAATATATATTTTTCAGTGTTGAGCGGATAGATAATTTGCCAGGGAAATAAGGAGATCAAGTTTAATATGTAAAAAAAAAAAAAAGAAATTATCTAATTTCAAGTACAGAATTTCTAAATTAATTATTTTGAGAGCAAAAATCCTCATTCTATTATCAGATCTTCCTATTTACCTGCCAATTAAGTTCAGTGCACTGATTTTAGTAGGTTTTTACTTACTTTTAGATATTTTTTTGCACAAGTAGCTGAAATGTTAAACATAACATACCATTACTATCAATACACCTTTGCAATGTCCATTATCTGACACGCTTGTCCCAATTGGGGTCGCGAGGGGTGCTGGTGCCTATCTCCAGCTGTCAATGGGCAAGAGGCGGGATACACCCTGTACAGGTCGCCAGTCCATCGCAGGGCAACACAGAGACAAACAGGACATACAACCATTCACACACTCACACATAGGAGAATCTAGAGAAGCCAATTAACCAAACATTCATGTTTTTGGACTGTGGGAGGAAGCCAGAGTACCTGGAGAGAACCCACACATGCTCAGGGAGAACATACAAATTCCATGCAGAAAGACCCTGGGCCAGGAATCGAACCCAGAACCTGAGCAGCCCACCTTTGCAATATGTAAAGATATTTTTGATGGATTTGTTTTTTTTGTTTTTTCCAATAGAATATTAAATATTAGCCTACAAATGCTAAATCTCTTCACATTTGTTATGTCAAAGTACAGTTAAGCTGGTTGTGAGCAGGAATGGGTCGATTCACTGAGCGACAGTTTATATATGTTTTTAAACAAACATTTTCCAAACTGCCAACATTATATTTCACAATGTTTCATACATTTTATTGTTGCAGGAGAGTGACATAAATTTCCTCTAATGGGAAAAAAGGGAAGAAAGTCACATTAGCCTTCCTTAACCCTGCTGCTCCCACACTTTATTACAATAAACACACATTTGGCTGTTTAAAGTACTACTGATCCCCAAATAACAGCAGGTATGAAAACCTAAAGACTACTACCTCTCATAAAGAAGATGTTTTAGGAGCATAGAGTGCAGCTAATTATTGCAGCTCTCATAACCAGCCAAATGCAGGCTCTACACTGTAAACTTAATTCTAACTAAATCAAATTGGCTTGAAATAAATATAATTTTTCTTGATTGGAGCAGGTAAGTGAAACACTTTGCCCGTGGAATAAAAGGATTTACGTTTAAAGTAAGAAAAAGCAACTCTTTTATCTTATCTCAAGTCCATCATTTTTTGCATATTTTAGATCAGTTTTTGAAGCATAACAATTTAAAACTAAAAGTTTTTATCCTTCATTTTAGCAAATAAAAAAAAACGATCTGTTGATGTAATTAGTAGTTTTTTGTCCTTCAAGTAAGATCATTGGATATCGTGCACCTGAAATAAGATATTGAAGTTATTTTTGTCTTATTTAAATATCAATTATCTTATTCCATTGGCAAATTGATCTACCTGTTCAAATCAAAAGAAAAAAATCTTTTAATTTAAGAAAAATAGCCATAAATGGATGTCAATTTTTTACCATGTTATATTTGCGTTAAACTAAAAAGAACAACATTTTGAACTTAGCATGAAAAATGTTAAAATCATTTGCTGCAGAAGGAATAACTGATCCTTTTTGTGTAAAATCTGATTACACAAAGGATACACCTGATCCTTATCACTGATAATGGTGAGACAACGATAACCCGTCCCTCCCGTTAGGTTTCCTCATTACGCATTATATTATTCACAGTCAAATTTGGCTTGTTTTCTCCAGAAAAAAAGAAGGATTTACTGGATTCACCCTTCATAGGTTTTAAATACCCCCAGCCCAGAGTAATTACCCTTGTTAAACAACAGTTCACAGTATTGCAGCCTCATATCGCCATCAAAGTGTCCTTGTTGCATTTTTGGTGTATAAGCCAACATGTGTGGCTTTAGGCACTTGTGCTTTCCAGTAGAAAAACTATTTTTCTCTGCAGCAAAGGTTTACATGTATGTAAAAAATGATAAGAAACCCTGATCCATTCTGAATGAAAACTTATTAAGGCTATTATTTTAATGTTGATGAGATAAAAATGGGAGTTAGGTTTTCACAGCTTCTTCACAGCTCCCCTTGATGTTTTTTTTTTTCTTTTTGGTGAATCTGTTCTGTGAAAGACAAAAAACTGAAACAGTAATGGAACAATTTTTAGTTTTTGCATCTCTACACTTCTTATTTACACGTACAATATACAATTTCTTACTTTGCAAATAACATTTCAGTGCCAAAATAAAGCCTTTAAATCTATAAATGGGTATCAGGTGTTTGTTCTAAGTAGGAAACTCTGCTCTTACCATTTTAGTCCTGCTTTTTGGTTATTTCAGCCTCTGTTTCCTTAGAGGCCTCAGTTATAGACGTCTCTGCAGACAGACAAACACAGGAATGTCATGAAACTGTAAAAACGACCTAGAAATTAGCAAAAATGTCTTAAATTAAGTGTATTTACCATTCATTTGAGTAGGTAAATAAGATGATTTGCCAAGTGAATTAGTATTTTGAGATAAGTAGATAATATGCACTTGAAATAAGACAAGGCAATTATTTATTCTTATTTTAAATGTAAATGGTCTTGTTCCATTAGCAAAGTATCTAACTTACCGCCTCAATTCATGAAAAAATGCACTTAATGCAAGAAAAAAATACTTATTTAGATTTAAATTTTTGCAGTGTATAATTCAAACTGCTTTGAGTTTCTTTGACTTGACTTTACTATCATAATAAGAGGTGTCGGCCCCGCGCCTGTGGAAAACTAGGCAGCTGACGGTCCCCCATATCAACATCTCAGCTTCATTCCAACACATATATAAACTACCATCATACCCCTTAAAAAAAGTCTTGTAAAATTTATGTAATAAACCCTTTTTCCCTCTTAAGCCCAGTATTAACGCTGTAATAAGGAGTGTTTCTCTCCAAAAAGCACAGAAAAACTATAGTTTTTCTCCCCTTATCTGACATCAATTAATTTCCTCATTCCAAATGTAGCAGTGTAGAAAATCTTGCAAAATCATTTTTTCCTCAGGGCACAGGATATTTGATGCTTTTCTAGTTATGACGTCTTCCTCTGAGAGTCCTGTTTTGATTTCCCCCCTGAACAATAACCTGGCAAAATGTTTCCCAGTTTATTTATTTTTCCATGTGCCTTCAAGTCTACGGTTCTCTACTTGATGTCTTGGTAGATTTTGCTGACTTTACGTCACACCAGGCAGCAGTTTGTTTGAGGCATGCTGCCATTTTACTCAACTAACCAATCAGATGCCTACAAATACAAAAAACAATCAAACTAAGCTTTCACCATTTGTTTAAAGGCACCGTAATCTTAGCACATGTTACCTTTTTGTTTTGAGGAAAGTAAAACCTTTTTTTGTATTACTCTCATTATTCAGTGTTTAGAAAACAGAAATAAGATTGATTGAAATTGATCCACTGCACCACTGGGCAGCTCCTGTTTTTCCTCTACTGGATTGCAGATGTTTGCTTCATGTAATCTAGCTCAGTTCATCTAAAAGGAAAAACCTAGCCCAAGGCATCACATTCCAAGACTGTGAGAAAACGGTCTGGAGGACCTCCATCCCTGCTTGCTTCCTAAATAAATCTCAAAACAAAATTAAAATTACTTTTATACTGGATCTAAGATTTTAAGACTTTGTTAGATGGATATATTTTGCAGTGAAACGGGTAACAACACTGGTTCCTAAGGGGGGGGGGGGTGCCCCCTTTGGGAGCTCAGTATTGAAATGACCAACACTGAGAGGAAATTATATGAAGAAAAAATATGTATTTATGTCAATATTGAATTCTGTAATACTGCTTAAAATAATTACAGTTTAGTAGTTTTGTGATTTAAAAAGGATTGTATTTTTTTAGGATGGTTTACTGCAGTTGGCTTTTCTTTTTCCAATTGTCCAAACGTTTGGTCAGTGCGGAGACACAAAAAACTTGCTTCTAAATCATAAGAGGGCCTCCCAGAAAAGTTGAAGAACCATTGCTAATCCTTTTTTTAAATAAAAACTCTTTATCCTACAATAAAGGATGTGTTTAGACATATTAAAGAAATCTTGCTTGTATATTTCAAATTAGCCCTTATCTTAGTGTAGTTTTCCACCAAACCGCTCTAAAGACTATCGGCATTGTCGTATTTAATTAGAAGCAACGGGCCATGATGAGTCTGTTGGCAGTCCACAATGGAACACAATGAGAGAGGTTGCCTGACTGGAGCTGTTGTGCTTGACAACATGTTCATGCTGTAACATCAACATGCAGAAGATGTGCATTCATGCCTCTGCTCATGTCACTGCTTCGGCATTAAGGTCCAACAATATCCCATTCAGGCCTTCCTGTATAGAAGCATCTAAGTGGCTCACTAAGGAATAAGGGTTGTTAGCTGCATGTGCAGGATGCATAGAAAGCTGCATCTGTCAAACAACTGAACTCATCATCCATGTAAAGGAAGATTTATTGCTTTTCTGGATGTCAGCTTTACTCTCTCCTCACCTGTTGCCTCTCCTTTAAAAGGTTTCTGCATGTTTGCACACGATCTGTGCAAAACACTTTAACAAACGTCCTCCGCCTATAAACTGTCTCCTCAATCACTTTGACTTCCTGATGGCAGTTTTGTCATTTCTACTTTGCATTAATCATTGTCTTAAACAGAAGCATCCATCATGAACTTTATCAGTTTTGTCTTCATGCATCAATTCATTTTCTGTGGAGGAAATTAAACCACAGCTGCTCAAATCCTATCATCTGTCAGCTTTAGATGGTTGATTACCTGTATTGAAATGCCATCATAAAAGATATATTCTTTTTTCTTTTTAATAAAGAAATAAACCTTAAATAAATCTCAAAAGCACAAGTGTTGCTAAGGTGTTAGCATTTTGTACCATCCGGTGGAGGTTCAGGAACTGGTTCAGCAGCAGGTTCTGGATCTGAAGCGGCTTCAGATTTAGCGGTGATGGGGTTCACCACAGGAACCTCTGCTGTGACTCCGGTCTCTGGTGGAGCTTCAGGGGTCTGGGCTGGATTGGGGGCCGCTGTGACCTCTGCAGGACCCGGCACCTCTGCTAAGGAAGCAACCTGCGTTTCCTCCTCAGTGGCAGAATTATGCTCAGCTGGAGCAACTGCTGTAGTGGGAGTTAATGGAGTCATCTCTGGAATACTGGCTGCAGCGAGGGCTGTGTCTATCAGCGGCTCAGGTGTGTCTGCAGGCCCTGAGGGTTCAGCCAGTGCTGAAACTGGGGTTGGTGTTGAAGCTTCTTCTGTTCCTGTATCCTCTGAGGCAGTCTCTGCTGTGGTATTGCCATTTGGGGCTTCATCGTTTACAAGTTCTACACCTTCTGTCAGTATTTTGGATGATGCTTCAGCTTCAGCTTCTTCCACATCCTTAGGGGTCAAAGCTGGCTCCTCTACTGCTGCTTCTGCAACCTCCTCAGCTGAAACCAGAACCTCTGTCTGCACAGCTTCAACAGATTTAGCATCAGGGGTCTCCTCTGTGGCTTCAGGTGCTTTGACCTCAAGAGGGGCTTCTGCTGGAAGAGATTCTACAGGCAGCGTCTCCTCCTCTGTGTGTTCGACCTCAAATACTGGGGAAGCGACTTCTGGCTCAGCAGAATCTTCTACAGCTGCAGAGGATGCAGGCTGTGGGGCCAGCTCCTCACTAGATGCTGGTTCTGGTTGTGGGTCCGGAGCTTCTAAGAGATCTTCCCCAGAGCCAAGATCCTCCTGGGCCTCCATGGCCATTAAGACGGCCTCGGTTCCGTCTTCAGGTCCGGATATGAGATCATCTGGTAAGGGGGTCTGCGCAGGCAGCTGCATCTGATCCGCAATGGTTTGGACATCTTCTGTGATGATACCATTTTTGACTGCTGTAAACAAAACAAAAATGAAAAAAGGACAATCAATTTGAAAAGCAGCACACTTATGAAATATTGGTAAAACATATTATGTCTGTAGCACTAGGGTTAGGATCAACAGTTTGCTGATGTTTAGCAAAGAAAAATGAAGCAATCATAAGAAGAAAGCTGTTTTGCACACCGACACACACCTACATACACACCTTTCTTTTTTGCACAGATTGTCCATATTAATGCTTCTATCTCATGTTCTTTCTACTCCTCAGGGTTCCATTTCACGAAGCAGGTTTAGAAAACACGGATTCAAATCTGCATCTCTAAATAGATCTAGCCTAAAGTCAGGAACTCTGGGTTTTCATTTTCACAACGACTACTATGAATTAGTTCAATCTACCCTAAGTAGGTCCACTCAGAGTTTAACACCTTTGTGACAAGTATGAAAAGCCATGAGACGCCATGACAACAGGCAACCGGGAGTGTCTTTTTTATCCCACCAGAAATAGAGATTTTAATGCAGAAATGAAAAAAAAGGAGAAATTGTTTAAAAGACAGAGAAAAAAGCGCTAAAGCTGCAAAGGACAAGAAGTTGGCGAAGAAGAAATGCTGCTCGAGTTAAAGTGTTGGTTTGTATGAAGTCTCTTTATTCAGGCTGTTTTTACATTTATTAAAAGCACTCTCCTCTCTGTTGTTCCATTTGTAGATCACTAAAATAGGATTCTTTCTGATCAAATCACACTCCTACACTGAACTGTAATAATGTCTTTTCTAAATTACATTTTTGCAGCAGAAACTGAACTTCAGAGTGTAAAAAATAAATCAAATTAATACTAGTAAGAATTCAGTTTTATATATCTAGAAATGTTTACACATTATAAGTGGCCATTAACATTTATGAGCTTGACTAAAAAATGCTTTTATGATCAAAATAATATGAATGCTGACTCGAAACAAAAGGAGTATGGAGATCTAAAATTCATTTCTAGACATCCAGAATGTCTCATTCTAGATGTGAAGAATGTCATTTTGTTTGAAACAGTCATTTTTACAAGGGATTTTTTTTATATCAGGAATACATATTCAGTACAGTGAATACATTCCAAAATACTTGCAAAAGCCTATTGTGACCACGATAACATTACAGGTTTATTTCTTGAAATATAATGGATCAATGTATCTAATCAGGTGAAATCATCTGGCAGCAGGTGAAGATAAAATTTAAAAACATTGTTCTAATAGATAAAACCTGTGCATCATCTCATGGGGTTCCTCCTCAGTTTGATTCAGTCTTCTTTTACACAGTAAATACTAAGTGGCTGTTTGCAGCCAGCCGTGCTTCAGATGTTATCATCCACATAAATGGCTGTTATTAGCAGCTATCAGTCCCATAGAATGCCCTCAGATTGTACCAGTAGACTCGGTAGGTTGTTATCACTGAACCCTAACCCTAAAGTAATTCCTCTTCCCCTCGCAGAATTAATGAATCTATTTAAGTTCAATCTGAAAATAATTTCAGTAGTTCTTCATGTACCTAATACGAAAATAAACATATAAAAGTAAAATTTTGTGCATGTTGTTCCTATTAAACAAACCAAAAACAAATAGATCTCATATCCTGTCAACTGAGTTGTAGAATCCTCTCCCTATAAATATTTAATTATCGGGGAAGAAAATTCTGATCAGTCTTTCATAAGATCCTCATCAAACGGACATGCAATGCCTGCTTTTAAAAAAAAAAACAAAAAAAAAAAACGTTTGTCTAAGGACCTATAAATTATTTTATTTTTTTGTATTGTATGCACAAATTAGTGTTTGTTTCATAACGGCTGCTATCAATTAGTTCAATTAATTTTAGCTAGATCCCCTAAGAGGTAAGTGCTGGTGAAGATTCTCAGTCATCCAGGTCAAAGTCATTCCAACAAAAGTAAAAAAAAAACAACAATCCACTGCACTTTGTTTCCAAGTTTGAATAGGTTTTGCTTCCCATCCAGGAAGCTTTATCAATTCAAAATGTCAGAAATAGTGTTGAGTTCGAGGCTTTATAGAGTGAACCGAAAACAAAGCCTTGTTTTTGCTTAGAAAACATCCAAATTGAACCAGATGAACGGGTCCGCCCCTTAGAAATACGTAGGGTCATTTTAGTTCTTTGTTAGGTTCGGATACCCCATACCTGTCAATGTCTCTGAAATGGGGGTTGTTAAAGGGAATTGTTGGCCTGGCTGAAACAGGTGAGGTGTTCTGTTCCCCTATAAGGGTTGGGGGTTGTGATGATACCGGGGAGGAATCAACTCAATTTTTGAAAGCTGAAATCTAAGTTCACCCCCTCTGTTTACGGTTGGTCTTTCTCTCTTAACATAGATGGCTTCATTCAGGTCCTTCTTAATCCACATGTCTTCTTTGTCCAAAATGTGAACATTCTGGTCCTCAAAAGAATGTCCTTTGTCCATGTCCAAGGTGTAGATGCACTGCTGAGTCTTGTCCCGAGGAAGTCCTTCTTCTGTGTTGGGTCATGTTGGTGATGATTTAGATCATTATCTGGATGCAGGAATTTTTGAAGGATTCTTTAACATGAGATGCAGGAATAAATGCATGTGGTGTTCTTCTACAATATATATTTTTTTCAAATAAAACACTGTAATCAAAAGGTAACTATGTTTTTGGGTAAGCTATACTCAGAGAACTCATGATGCAGGAGATAATAAAAAATAAATGCTTGAAGTATCCTTTCATTTCCTTACTTGAAAATAGGATTTACTGAAACCCTGAGGCCGTCCACTCAGGAAATGATCTTTCCTGCTTTCTGATTCTCAGGTGAAATGTTTGCTGTCTTCAGAAAAGAAATCTCATTTCTACAGCCACAGCGCTTCTGTCTGTTTCACAGTGGACGCTGCTCTCAGACAAGATGAGCCAGAGTTGCTCAGTTAGCTGTACGGCTGGATGGTTCGGATGCTTCAGCTTTCTAATTTTATTTGTCTGTCAGAAGAACTAAGCAGAGATCAGAGTGATGGCTGGAAGGGAATGTGGGGCTTGGCAGGCGGTGTGAAAATGAGCCAGAGGGGAAAAAACACAAATAAAATCTAACATTTATTAGTCTTCACACCCATTTTCCTATCATTAATGGCTTTCATTAGTCCTTTAGAGGACTTTTGAAGATTTGATTTAAAAACAAGTTTTCCCATCAATACAGGAGCAGCAGTCCAGAGCTGAGATTGAAAAGTGGGAATGATGCTGTCTGAGTTGTGGTGGACACCTCTGCACCAGGCATCAGTGAACCGCGCGTCAACAGGAATTAGCAGCCAAAAACGACACGGATCTCTGTCAAAACAACGTCACGTCTGGCCTGGAACCGCAGGGAAATGTGGGAGAAGGGGACAGGACACAAACCAGGGGCCCAGACCGGGGATGGTACCAGCAGAGGCTTGGGTGTCACACAGTTGGTTTGTGAGACAGACGTTTCACTGTATGAATAAAAACCTCTCCTCATTCAGCCCTATTTAACGTAGCCTGGCAATGTTCTGGGTGATGTAAGAGTCTGGAGCACCAAAAGCTGTCTGACAGGGAAAAAAACAATCCAGTGATACATCATGGGGAACAGAACACTGAGGAGGTAAATATGGTCACATCTGTTCATTTTTCTAAATATTTGGTTGAACTTTCTGCAGAAATGCGGTTTCTTTTTTCCCCACATGCAGACTGTGGAAGTCTTTGCAACTGGTGTGCAATGGGACAGTGTGCCTGCAGCTGTGCCTGACATGGCACAACCATGTGGTACAGATTTGTCTGGAACAATGACTGGACAATAACAGGCTGTGTTAGGTCGGGATCTTAAGGACCTGTACATAGAGCATAAGGAAGACTAAACATGTCTATAGGAACAAACTTTCAGGTGTTTTGGTGCTACAAATTACTTTCATTTATTTCTCCCCCTTCATGTTGCAATTACAGAGAACTTTATGAAGACAGCTGGACTCTACATTTTAACTTGTCAGTTCATCATTTTAAGGACGGCAGACAAATAAATAACAATATTAAAAATAATTATCAAATCAAAATTGAAAAAAGTGTGCTCTGCAGTTGTATCAAGCAACCTTTAGTCTTCATACCCCTAAAAAGTCAATTGCAATGAATTGTTTAGTCTGTTTGTTCCAGTCCAACTTTCCTTTCATTTTCATTAATCATTCTATCTTTTTTATTTTTGTATTAATGATTTTATCTACTCTTTATATATGTGTCTTATTTTAATGTGTCACGTTTATTATCTATTTGTGTTGCCTACTTTTCTTTTTCTTATGTGCAGCACATTGTCCTGCTACTGAAATTCTATAGAGATAAACTTGTCCTGCCGCTGTAGAAAGGGAACCAGCTGTTCTGTAAATGTCTCAGAGGTTTGCTGGAGAACAAACGCACATGAAGAACAAAGAGCACAGCAGACAGGCTGGAGATAGAGGTTTGAAACAGATCAGGTTCTAAGACGACATCAAGGTTGAACTTAGCTTTGTTCCATTCTTTTATGCTGGGAAAGAATGCACTAAAAAACCTAGAATGCAGCAATAGAGCTGATTCCTTCCTGCTATCATAATCCTCATGGCCATGCAGGGGACCAAGACTACTCAGCCAGGCCAACAATGACCCTATGACTCCCCACTTTCAGAGATATAGACCAGTATCGGGTAATGCAGGCTAACAAAGACCTCAACGACTCCCTATCCCTAAGGGGTGGGCCTGTTCTTCCGGTTCAATTTGCATGTTTTCTAAGCCAAAACAAGGCTTTGTTTGGGCCGCTCTATAAAGCCTGGAACTCAACGTTAATTCTGACATTTTTAATTGAAAAAGCTTCCTGGATGGGAAGCGAAACGTCTTCAAACTTGGAAAACAAAGTCCAGTGGATTGTTTTTTTTTTTACTTTATTGGAATTCCATTCTTTATCTGAAAATGGAAAGATTGTGACACAAATGCAAACTCTATAAAGATCAAAGTTCAGTTCAATTCAATTCAATTCAGTTTATTTATATAGCGCGAAATTCACAACACATGTCATCTCAAGGCACTTTACAGCTCATCCAGATCATAGGGTCAGATTGATTCAAAGTTTTCTATCTAAGGAAAACCATTTGATTGCATCGACTCATTGACTCTTCAGCAATCCCTCACACTAAGCATGCTTGTAGCGACAGTGGAGAGGAAGAACTCCCTTTTAACAGGAAGAAACCTCCAGCAGAACCAGGCTCAGTGTGAATGGCCATCTGCTGAGGCCGACTGGGGTTACTTAAAAAATTTAACTAATTATAGTAACCAATTACTTCTCCACACTGTATCAGTCTGTTGTGCTGAAGAGAGAGCTGAGCCAAAAGGCAAAGCTCTGGATTTAATGGTTGTTCTATGTTCCTACTCTTATCAATGGTCATAAGCTTCGGGCCATGACCGAAAGAACGAGATCCCAGATACAAGTGATCGAGTTTTCTCCCTAGCGTGTCTGGGAGCTCAGTCTTCTGGGTAGGACTCCGAGTAGAGCCGCTGTTTCTCCATGTCAAGTCAGCTGAGGTGGCTCGGGCATCTGGTTAGGATGCCTCCTGGACACTTCTCTGGGGAGGTGTCTCACATCCCACCAGGAGGAGACCCAGAGGGAGACCCAGGACACGCTGGAGCGACTATGTTTCTCTGCTGGTCTTGGAAGCCCTTGGGATTCCTCCACAGGAGCTGGCCCAAGTGACTGGATGGATGGATGGATGGATGGATGGATGGATGGATGGATGGATGGATGGATGGAT
>NW_015150735.1:487132-488530 GCF_000732505.1 Cyprinodon variegatus
GCTTCTAACCAACATTTACAGGAACATTTAGCCTTTGATTCCAGGATGCGCTTTAATGTAAGAATGCTGTCATCAGCTCCGCCCCATCGTCTCTCCTCTTAGGCTGTGTCCAAATGTCTGGCCTAACAACTATATAGGGCATGTGGAGGGATATTTTTACTTTGTGAGATAAAATATTTTGAGTGTGCCTTTTCTCTGCCTAAATAGGGGTGATTGTTTAGAAGTCTTTTAAGTCTGTTTACTTGAGTTAATTTATATAGGGAGTTAAGATTGGGGATGACAGAAAGCAGTTTCCTCCCTATTCTAGTCAAGGGTGAAGGGAGGGTCATAAGAGGTAAGAATGAGTTCACACAGCCTACTTCATGCCGTGAACAGGAGACCTGTTCTGAGTGTTTATCTGGCTAAAATGTATGTCCTTGATTAATTGAATTGTTTTTTTCTTGGGAATAACCAAATGTTCAAGTGTGAGAAAGTTCTTTATGCAGCAGGTGGGTTTGGTTCCCCTGAGGGGAGTGTGTCTGTGTGTGATTTTGTAAGGTATAAATGTATGTATTGAAATGCCTCAGACAGAGAGCCCTATCTCACCGTCCGAGGACATTAAATAAATTTGAACCTTATTTCTTGCAAGAAATGCCTCCGCCTGAGCTTCCTAACTCCACAGGCACAGTAGTGGTTACGCCATTTTAGATGAGTGTCCAAACGTCCAGTGGATGAAAGAGTAATGGACTCCCACAATGCACCTTGAAAAGTAGTGATCATCCATGGTCACTAGACGAGCAGATAAAGCCCAGATTGCTTTGTGAGTGCTCTCCTCAAAGCATCATGGGATTTGTTGTGGTGGCGACCAAAAGATAACAAAGATGGCACAAGCACTGCATGGGGAGGCGGAGTCACGTGACCAACTAGGAGAAAAAAGTAGTGTTTGAACGGTCAGATAACTGAGTTCACTATAAAGTCCACTATATAGTCCCCACTCCATATAGTGATGGAGGGATTTAGGGGTTAGAGCGGACATTCAGACACAGCTTTTTTCTCTGTTCCAAGCTGCGGAACACCCGCCTACATTATGGCTCCTTAGCCAATCAGCATCACGTATTCCTCTATCTCAGCTGCCTACAATAATAATCTCTCCCCACAGCAGAAAAAGAGCACTTATAAAAATATTTTGGTTGATCCAATTATCATAACAAGCTGTGTTAGATTTCATCTGACATAATGAGAAGTAACAGAATCAGATTCAGTTTATGGCAAGTTTATTGCCAGTAGGTTTGCACTTAAAAGTAATTTGGCTTGGTGTTGATGGTGCAGACAAATTATATATATATATATACCAACACCATATTATTTATATATACACTCACCGGCCACTTTATTAGGTACACCTGTCCAACTGCTCGT
>NW_015150735.1:488639-510715 GCF_000732505.1 Cyprinodon variegatus
AAGAAACTGAGTTAGTAACTTAAACACTGCACAGTCAAAGTGCCTTTTAATTATCTAAAATGTTAAAAAATAAATTTTCCTGTTATTAGAACTTCAAATTATGTGTTATTAATTACTGGATTTAATAATTAATCACTACATTATATGCTAACTTCCATCATTTTGGTGTTTGTGGTCGACAATGTAGTTACAATAATAATTCTGGAGATGATTACGTGTCCTGTTTGTATTAAAATAACAATAAAGCAAATAAAATATTTTAGAACTTTATGGTTTTGCACATTGATGACATTTAACTTGGTAAAAAAAATAGATATAAAACTGAAAGGTAATGCTTTGCAAGCAATTAAAATACTTTGACATAGCATTATACAGGTGTTACACTGTTCCAGAAAAAAAACAGCAGGACTGTTTGTTTCCAGTATTGCTGTCTGGAAAAAACTAAACAGAAACCATGAAAAAATAAAGTCAGTATAAGACTGAGAAAGTAAAGAACACGTGTTGATAAAGGCAGCAGCTGTCTGCAGGTGTCCTGATTATGAGAGGAGCTTCTTTATATTACCGCTGCTTCTAACCAACATTTACAGGAACATTTAGCCTTTGATTCCAGGATGCGCTTTACTGTAAGAATGCTGTCATCAGCTCCGCCCCATCGTCTCTCTTCTTAGGCTGTGTCTGAATGTCTGCCCTAACCACTATATAGGACATGTGGAGGGATATTTTACTTGGCCTATTTGTGAGATAAAATATTTTGAGTGTGCCTTTCCTCTGCCTAAATAGGTGTGATTGTTTAGAAGTCTTTTAAGTCTGTTTTTTATTTGAGTTAATTTATATAGGGAGTTAAGATTGGGGATGACAGAAAGTAGTTTCCTCCCTATTCTAGACAAGGGTGAAGGGAGGGTCATAAGAGGTTAGAATGAGTTCACACAGCCTACTTCATGCCGTGAACAGGAGACCTGTTCTGAGTGTTTATCTGGCTAAAATGTATGTCCTTGATGAATTGAATTGTTTTTTCTTGGGAATAACCAAATGTTCAAGTGTGAGAAAGTTCTTTAAGGCTGGTGGTAACTTTGGAGGAGCTGCAGACATTCACAGCTCAGAAGGCAGAATCACACCCTCCACAGATATGACTATTATTGAGCTGTGTGTCATAGCCATTGTTGAAAGATTAGTCATTTCCCCTTTGCTGCAAGCCAAGAAGGGGACATGCTAAGAAGGTTCTCTATGAGATCAGAGCCAAAAATTGTACTAAGGCCAAAATAATTAACTTTTATATGTGTGACCAGAAAAACTAACAATAAAAACATCCTTAACACACAAACCGCAGGGGGAAAGACTTCAGCCTTATGCTGTCCACTCTTATTCTTTAGCGAGTAATCGGAAATCTGGTCAGAGTTGATGAGGACACTGATGGATCTACTGAAGAATCCTCAAAAAATAAAAAAACTGCAATTGTGTTGAGATAAGGGTAGGGGTTCACCTTCCAGCATCACAGAAGCCTTAGAAATACAGCTGGAGACACAATCTAAGAGGTATGTTCAAATCACATTTATGTATAAGAATGGTACAGACCCAAAATGTAAAGTACAGACCCAAATGCAAAGGAGATCTGTAAGTAAACTGTTCAAAACTCTATCATATCAAATTGTGCTAAATCCATTTTGTGTAAAGAAATCTCGATGCTGGAACTTTGCAGGTTTCCTCTGCAAAAAGGTTGTTCTATAAAGTATTAACACAGAGCAATGAGATGGGTGGAGCAGGACAATATGTGAGAAAGTCCAAGGTAAACAAATATTATATATCCAGTATTGAATAATGAGGTTCTTTAGCTGGTATTGTTTTCTACAATAATCTGAAGTCCCTGAATCAGAACAGAGGAAAACAAACAGGTTGGAATTCAAATCTGGCATCAGGCTGCAAATAGATATCTAAACACAAAGAGCTGCTCTCATGGGGTTATTGTCCTGCATGAAATGCTCTGTTTGTTTTATGGGAAGATACTGAGAAAACTCAACATGTAAGAGAACTCTTCTCAGATGTCATTTCATCAATAAAACATGAAATGTTTTTATCACCCTCCTTCTCAGCAGCAACCATGCTTGAAAGGGCCGGACTAAAACAAGCCAGAGATGACTTGTAGGACTGAATGAGAACAAGACACAGCATAAATATTTCTGCACCTGATGAGTTTGTGCCGTGCAGGAGAGTGAAAGTAAGAAAGCACGCAGTGTTCTGCACCAGCTGGCTGCAAACAGCCCGTAGGCGAAAACTTGAATAACCAGCAGAAAGAGAGTTGGAGAAGTCATGATATGTTCTTCTCTAGACTAAAAAGAACAAAAATAAACTCGCAGTCATCACTAAAACTTACCCACTGTATCTCCTTTGGTCTCCTCAGGCTTTGTGCCTGGTCTTTTCTCCTGTTCCACAGTCTGCGCACTGGATGATGAGCAACCCATGCTGAGAAGCAAAATGTAGTAAATATAAAAAGCTGGACCTGATTTAGGAACAAGCAAGGACAAGCAATCAGGGAGGCCTCCTTTTTAAAGCTGGAGTCTGTCTTTTTGTGCAAACATGGGCACCTAAACTCTCTTCAGGTCCTTAAACTCAATGGGAACCATTATCTCCCCTAAGCTGTGTCCTTTTGGCTGGTATGACAATCTGTCCCATGCATGCAGCAAAGCAGCACAGGATGAAATGCAGTGTTTCCCTCACTACCTCCAGCTCACAGTATGCCTATTCATGCAGGAGGAGGTGGCACACTCATCCATGGATGGTGTCCTCCCCTCTATGCCCTGAGTGGTGCATATCTACCATCTGGTGGTAAATTATAAAACAGCACATGCAGCAAAAAAGGAAAGTATAAACTGGATTACTGAAGAACCAAAGTTACATTTCAATTAGAGATTCAACACAAGAGAGCATTCACATAGAAATCAATTAAACTTTAAATGTTTATTCATTACTAAAGTATACAATCAGTAATACAATCGTCTTTCTACACAAGTTAAGTCGTCACTGACGCTCTGGCAAAGTGTTTTCATTATGAGATACACCATGGGTGGCTGGTGAGTTGGTCTGATTTGATGTTGGTCATTATCTGCTAAATGAATGAGTTATATTAATATTCCCAATCCCAATCAAAAAAAAAAAAAGACCTGACTCGCATACTGCTTATTTTCAGTAGCTTGAGCCATGCAAGGCCGATTTATCACTGTGTCGGGAAAGAAGCGGGACACTGCCCAGTGAGCTCTCTACATGACAAGGCTCACAGACAGATACATGTATAGAAAACAGAACCGGAACCGGAAAAAAAAAAGTTAATGTTCTGTGGGTCTGAAGTCCATCAATCCATCCATCCATTTTCTAGCACGCTTATCCCGAGCGGGGTTGTGAGGGGTGCTGGTGCCTATCTCCAGCAGTCAATGGGTGAGAAGTGGGGGTACACCTTGGACAGGTTTCGAGTCCATCGGCTGTGTCTGGAGTCTCCAAACTAAATCACCCAAGCTTGCAATTTTTAAAAAGGATCTCTTTCAACCAGAACTCCTAAATCTGCTCTCTGGACTTGAATGTTTCATAGCTGTGACAGTGGCGCTGAATGCCCTGAAACCAAAGGGTTATCAGTTAAACACTGGAAAAAAGGTCTTGAAATAAGTAAAAATTTCTTACATTAAGTGTATTTACTCTAAAAGTAGGTAAATGACATAGTTTACCAATGGAATGAGTGTTTTTACTCTTAAAATAAGATAATTAGATAAAATGCACTTAAAATAAGAAAATGTAATTGTGTTTTCTTATTCTAACTGTAAATTGTCTTGTTCCATTGGCAAAATGTCTCTTTAATCTCCTCAATCCAAGAACAAATGACTTGTCTAGATATCAAATTTTTTCCAGTGAAGCTCTGGCTTTCAGTGTTGTTGTGTCTTTGGGAAAGATACTTCACCCGCACCGTTAACCGATGAGGGCCCCGTGGCCCCCATGTATGACAGCCTTCGGTCAGTGAGCCCCATGGCAGCTGTGGCTACAATGCAGCTTACCATCATTAGTGTATAAATGACTGAATGTTGTGCAAAGCACAATATACACTCACCGGCCACTTTATTAGGTACACATGTCCAACTGCTCGTTAACACTTAATTTCTAAGCAGCCAATCACATGGCGGCAACTCAGTGCATTTAGGCATGTAGAAAAGGTCAAGACAATCTCCTGCAGTTCAAACCGAGCATCAGTATGGGGAAGAAAGGTGATTTGAGTGACTTTGAACGTGGCATGATTGTTGGTGCCAGAAGGGCTGGTCTGAGTATTTCAGAAACTGCTGATCTACTGGGATTTTCATGCACAACCATCTCTAGGGCTTACAGAGAATGGTCCAAAAAAGAAAAAACATCCAGTGAGCGGCAGTTCTGTGGGCGGAAATGCCTTGTTGATGCCAGAGGTCAGAGGAGAATGGCCAGACTGGTTCGAGCTGATAGAAGGGCAACAGTGACTCAAATAACCACCCGTTACAACCAAGGTGGGCAGAAGAGCATCTCTGAACGCACAGTACGTCGAACTTTGAGGCAGATGGGCTACAGCAGCAGAAGACCACACCGGGTGCCACTCCTTTCAGCTAAGAACAGGAAACTGAGGCTACAATTTGCACAAGCTCATCGAAATTGGACAATAGAAGATTGGAAAAACGTTGCCTGGTCTGATGAGTCTCGATTTCTGCTGCGACATTCGGATGGCAGGGTCAGAATTTGGCGTCTACAACATGAAAGCATGGATCCATCCTGCCTTGTATCAACGGTTCAGGCCGGTGGTGGTGGTGTCATGGTGTGGGGAATATTTTCTTGGCACTCTTTGGGCCCCTTGGTACCAATTGAGCATCGTTGCAACGCCACAGCCTACCTGAGTATTGTTGCTGACCATGTCCATCCCTTTATGACCACAATGTACCCAACTTCTGATGGCTACTTTCAGCAGGATAATGCGCCATGTCATAAAGCTGGAATCATCTCAGACTGGTTTCTTGAACATGACAATGAGTTCACTGTACTCAAATGGCCTCCACAGTCACCAGATCTCAATCCAATAGAGCATCTTTGGGATGTGGTGGAACGGGAGATTCGCATCATGGATGTGCAGCCGACAAATCTGCGGCAACTGTGTGATGCCATCATGTCAATATGGACCAAACTCCCTGAGGAATGCTTCCAGCACCTTGTTGAATCTATGCCACCAAGAATTCAGGCAGTTCTGAAAACAGAATATACTAATAATATACAGTTGCTTTGTTTTTTAAACCATGCAATACATTTTTTTTATTCTTTCTTCGACTCTGACAGCATTCTATGCGTTGGTTGTGTTACAGACAGAGGGGCTCCCGTTTGCTTCCTCTCATGTTAGTAAGCTCAGTAATGACCAGTTTTAGTGCGGGTCAAAGATCTGTCATTTAACTGTCATTTCTTCAATCAGGGTATTTTTTCGTACTATATTTGCTTTTCTTTAACAAGTTTTGAACAATAGTTTAATATCAACCATGACACCAACATTTCAGATGAAAAAAAAAACAGAAATGGAATTCAAACATTTATAACTGGTCTTTGTGGTCCTAAATGACAGAGAAACTGTGGAGTGAATTCTGTTTATTGTTTCAAGCAAAGAATACAGATTGTAAATGGGAATTCAAAAAAATTGCAATTCAGAAATGAAACAAAAAAAAAGGTTTTTAGAATGCCTGCTGGTTTCTTACATGTTTTTTTTTTGTTTTTTTTCATTTTTCTTCTTTTTTTCAGTTTTTAAACAGATTCTATATAATCCGAATTTCATTTTTTTTTATATTTTCTGTTATCTATCTAAATGATTTTTTTAGATTGAAGTTTACAAATTGTAATCTTTTCATATTGAGTTTTATAGTTAATGTTCCCTTCACTTCTGGCTTTCTTCTGAGGTGAGGATTGAAGACGCATTTCTAATCATTTGCATGGATGTTAGGGACCACAATGTTTGTGTTTGGCTTGCAGTGAAGAGAATGTGATCTGTGAAATGCAATTAGAAAAAAAGCAATTCATAAAACTCCATCTGAAAAACAAAAATATGAAAATAAACTTGAAAACAAATATATGAAAACATAATTCAAAGCTGAACAAATAAAATGTGGGGGAATAAACTAAATCTTTGTTTGCAACAATAATGATTTCCTCTATAAAAATCAAGGAATGCTATACACTGCGTCTGAGCTTTGTCAAGTACGATGAAGTTTTCTGTGTATCTGGTAAAACATCTGGAATCCTTGCCATAAAACGGCGGTCAGTAGCAGCACAAAATTAACGTGATTTAATCTAAAATATTTGTCCAAATATATCGTTACATTGGAAGAGACCTGCTCCATGAAGATAAGCTGTTTATTATTACAACCCACAGATGAAATTACAGGCATGCTTGGATACATTTCAAACACTTAATAGATAAAATGGAAGCTTTAAACTGTCCTTTAAATGATAAATAGAATTAACAGTCCAGGCTGACAGGGATCCTGAAGGTCTGAATGCCTTTTATTTACGCACAACTTGATTCTCCAGAGTCTCCAGCTTCTTTGACAATGCTTCAAGTAATTATGTTAAAGAGATTCATAGGAAATAGATTGAACATTGATGAAGCAAAGAATCAAAATATTATAAATCTCCAAAGAAGAATAAATTCAAACTGTTTTGATAAACCATCCCCAGGATAATTGTTAGTAAAGGGTTGAAACCAGAGGAAAAAGTTTACCATGAAGACATGCATTAAAACTAGCATAGATAATAATAATAATAGAACTTTATTGATCTCAAATTAGAGAAATTTACCTCTGCATTTAACCCATCCCCTTGGGGAGCAGTGGGCTGCCATTGTGCGGCGCCTGGAGAGCAGTGTGGGGTTAAGGGTCTTGCTCAGAGACCCAGAGTGGCAGTCTGTGGGAGTGGGGCTCCAACTCAGAACCTCAGGATTCCAGGCTCTATAACCTAACCACTAGGCCTCCACTCCCCAGTGCTATTCTAAATAATTTCCCACAAGGAATGAATGAAGTCATTCTGATTTTGATTCTGAAATGAAATTCCTTCCACTTGTCTGCTAAGGTTAAAGCTCATTTAGATGAATAAATCCTGACTTTCTTCGTAATTCATCAGTGCAGTCCCTGATGAACTTTGTTCCATTATTGTTGAAAGCAAAGATCATGATTTGTAAATGGAAATAAACAAGATACTATCCAGAAATCACATTTAAAAATCTTAATTAAAAAAGGCTTTAAGAGTTATTATGTAAATTAGATTTTTTTTTGCAAGTTATTTATTTATTTTTTAAATTTTACTATTGTCAAGTTTTCATTTTCAAATTTTATGATTTTTATATTTTCTTTAGAGAATTAAAATGTTCAAATTAGATTGTGTTTAGTTTCCCTTTTCAGATTGAGTGTTATTAAAATTCAATTTGAAAATATAGAATCTGTAAAAAAGGAAATTAAACAGTTAAATCTGAGAAAACAGAAAACTTTCTCACAAACCTTTTGATTAAAACGTTTTTTAACTTTGATTTCTGGATTGCCTTCTAATTTTTATTTTAAAATGTCCATGTTCTTTCCTTGCAACAATAATGGAACAAAATTGCCTTCATAGCGTTATTTGTAAATACTTTCCACTTGAAGTAAATCAGCAACAATTTAAAAAAAAGTTATACACTTCATAATGGGTTATTCAGTGTAATTTGGAGTAAGGCTGTAGGATAGCAAAATGTGGAGAAAGTGTGATGCACTGTTGACCGAACAAAAAACAAAATAAAACTTAACTGTATGTAAATGATGTAGTTTAAATAAAGCTTAAATTCTCCTGCTTAAATCCAGTTTCATGTCTGTTCCTCAGAGTTTAAAGGAATAATTTTCAGTAACTCTCTAAACCACAAACTGATTTGTTTTTTTTCAATCTAATCAGTTTTACTGCCTTTAAATCCACTTAATCTAATCAAGGAGAAAATGGTGCAACCAGCAATAAAAGGATATTACTCTGAGCCAGGTTCTTCAGCTGCTCTGTGACTTGGTTCTGAAACAGGATTATGTTCTCACATCGACACATGTTCTCATCTGCTGGTCTGTCTGTTGGAGCAAAATAAACAAGGTTAAATTATTCTTCCTTCCATCTCATTTCCATTCATCGTATCCATTCCTGGCTCTCTGCTGCACATTGACGTTCCTCTCATGCAGGATTTTGTGAGCAGCGGCTGCAGCAGCAGCAGGTGGCAGTAACCCTATAAAGGGAGCCTTTTAACTGACTTCTTAAGTGCAAACTTTACCTTTCCTGAATTAATAAAGAAGGAGAGATCTTTTTCTTTTTCAACTTTTTGCAGAACTGAATACTAAATGTTGAACAAAGTACCTTTACATATCCTTGACTTCAGTTTCTGTGTAATTTCTCCCATTTTCTTAAAATCCTCTGCATAATACAGGTGCATCTCAGAAGGTTCTGATGCTATTTCTCTCAGCTCCTGTTCAATGGCTTTCCCAACGCCCAACGCGTAGATTGTGACCCCTAGAAGTGGCAGAAAACAGAGCAATGTTTTGAAACTATGGAGTGACTTTTATTCCACTATTGTTGCAAAGAACATATTAATGGAAATAAAAAAAAAAGCAATCCAGGGATAAAACTTTGAAAAAGTAAAATCTTCATCAAAAAGGGTAGGTTGGTAACATTTCTTATTACTTCTGGAGGAAGGCTTTCCTATGGAGTGAGAAGCAAACATGCTTTTCTATTGGTCTGGATGGACGTTAGCAACATTTTCATTAGTCAAGAGTGAGTGTTTTTTATGAGCTAGAAACGAAGAAAATGCTGTTTTTAAAACTCCATCTCAAAAAATGGAATTTAAAAACATTTAAAAATAAAAAACCTGTAAAACAACTGAAATATAAAGTTTGAAAAAAAGAAGAAAAAATAAATGTAAAAAAATATAAGAAAACAACCAAGTTAGTATTAGAAGTACACATTTCTGGATTGTGTTGTTTTTAAATTTCCATTTCCAAAACATTTTCTTTTCTTGCATCAATAATGGGACAAAATTCACTCCATAAGAAGCATACCTTTGTTAAAATGAGAATGACCTGTGATAGAGAGAAAGTAGGACACATTACCAGAGTTCTTTGCTTTGCTGGCCCACTCAGAAACATCATCCTGTGACCTCCCATCGGTGAACACCACACACACTCGTGGGATGTTGGACCTGCCGCCTTCTTTCTCTGAAAAGCTGAACTGAAACATGTGACGCAGAGCTGAGCCGGTCATGGAGCCCCTCCCCATGTACTGCATCTGGTTCACGGCCCGCTTGATGTCCTGCCCCGTGGTGTGCCGACTCAAAGTGAACTCTGTGCGCACCTTAGTGGAGAACTGAATAAGTCCTACGTGAGTGCCCGTCCTGGAGATGTTCAGGGAGTCCACGATGCTGTTTACGAACTGTTTAACCAGCTCAAAGTTAGCCGGGCCCAGGCTCTTGGAGCCGTCGATCACAAACACTAAATCCATGACTCCATCGAGACACCCTGGTTCTGTCAGAAGCAAAGACATGAAAAATGCATGATGATGTGGGTTCATTTCGCTCCAGTTCTCAAAGAATCGAGGGTAAATATAGCTGTGATCCTACTTTCACAGCTCTTTCCATCTCCAGCCAGCAGGAATCCCTCATAACATTTGCAGATATAAGAGGCAGTGGTGCTGACACACAGATGTTCACAGCCGTGGTCCAGAGTCTGACACAGATCCACACCTGCAGGTTTAACACAAGTTACAAAGGCTCCTGCAGCACAATTAACGTGTCTCTTTAAGCTTTATTTCATTTTAAATTTTCCTTTTGGAATGTAAAACTGAAGACATTAAAGTAAAGAAAACAAACGGCAGAGTGATAGTTTAGCTATTAAGGCTATTATTTAGCATTGAATATTGACTTGTTCTAACACAGCTTTGATACTGCCTTATTAGTCCTGCAAAATAATCAGTAAAGGAGGTTAATCTGTCTGTTAGGGAAGCAGAGAGCGGTTGTGTTCCTCAGATACTTTTTCACAGTGGTTTTCTTGAGAAAACATGTTAATTTTCCCATTATCTAAAGATAACGAAAGCCATTTTCTCATCATAACGAGATGATCGGTGTGCGTTAAAACTGATTACATCCTTCAATACCACAATAGCGGAGAGGATTTATAAGTCACGGCAGCCCATGTGTAATTCTGGAAATAATCCTCTATTTAACTTTTAGGTAACAAGACGACGTTGTTGTCGGATGATTTGTTTCCTCTTCAGATTCATAAGCAATTGCACCTATTTCTCCGCTGGCTTAGCACCTGAGTTTTCTGAACAGCCCCGGTGTTACGCCTGTAACAGCTGTAAGATGCCACATTAAAGATTTTCATTTAAAAACAGTCAGAATTGTTTCTAATGTATTCCATGCAATCCAACCATCCACCAAGACCTGACAATAAGTAAAAAGAAAAAGGAAAATAAAAAAAAAATGATTATTTGCGCACACACCATACTGTGACTGCACAATTACAGGCCCCACAGGCATTGATGGACTGGGAATCCAGGGCTGTTGGCCTGCCTCATTTATTACTCAAACAGTTTAATTATCTTGTTATCTCAAGAAATCAACATCTGTTTTCTCATGACATCGAGATAATTATCTTGTTATCTTGAGAAAACAATTAATGGTTAAACCATGATAATGAGATAGTTATGTCATTATCTCTAGAAGCCAAAGGGAGAAAAAAAAGTCAAGTTTGACCGCTCTCGGCTTCTGTAGCTCTCTGCTTCCGTACCATAGTCTATTTTTTTTTTTCCAATATATTTTATTGAATTTTTCTCTTTTAATGTACAATAAACTTACAAACAAACGTAACATTGCAGACATGAACCTCTGCATACTAGCATTCACTCACGCACTCATAATTCAAACCTGCATTTGTTCAAAAATACAAAACTCTTTAGATTATGATACAGAANCTTCAGTCTCTATAATCCTCATATATGGCTCCCAGAGGTTCTCAAAGTCTTGTTGTTTACCCTTGGCGATATATGTTAATCTTTCCAGTCCGAGTGAATTTGCAATTTCTTTTTTCCAGAATCCCAGGGAGGGGGCGTCCATGCTCCTCCATACCATAGTCTATTTATTTCTAGATCATTTTTCATCAATTAGCCTGTACCTATAATAGCTATCTTTGTTTCCTATGATTGCTGATTTAAATTTACATAATGAGAGATTTATGTACTTTGATGAAGAGGTCTTTGTCACCCTGCCTGGACATTTTCTGCCTCGATTACCCATTACTAATATCTATTTTAAAAGATAATGTGCAATTAATGTAATGAGTTGATCGTGTGCAAAATTAAAATCATTACTCCATCAATAATTGATGCCTAAAATGTTTGGCACAAATTATAAAGTTTGCAATAATTTCACAGTCACATTTTGTTTTGATTTTATCATCAGTTTGGGTCGTAGTTTAAACACACAAATGTTCTAGGCTACTTTTGATAGTTTGATAGATCAATAGTTTAGTTAGTTTACATTGTTTACATAGTTAAGCATACATTGTTTTATGGAGGATATTGTATGTAAAGTATTGTGGTTTCATTGTTTGGGGAATTACATCCAAACTTCAACCAAAATAAACTACATTATAGATATATGTCTCTGTATTTTTTAAATGGAGCCTAGTCGGAAGTTCTGAAGAAACTGATTGCTCTCCTACATCCACCTACGACACACCCAATCAGCTTTGAATCACATCTCCATGAAAGCCAATTGGCATCGAAAGTTCATTTTAAAAGGCCTCCGATCCACATATCTGATCCTGTGCACAGGCTGTGGATGCGCTGTGTGACTTCATTCAGATGACACCATTTCAACCCACCTCCAGCCTCTCCTCCACCATCGTAGCTAAAGCTTCATCAGAGTGTCATTCCTCCCGGACTCTTACTGCGTTCCCTGTCTCATCAACCGGTCCGGCAGAAGACCTCCATGTTGAGCCTGGTTCTGTCAGAGGTTTCTTCCCAATGGGGAGTTTTTTCTCTCCACTGTCGCTTCATGCTTGCTCATCATTGACAGGTTCTCTCAACCTGTGTTATCCAACTGGACTTCCATCTTCCAGGTTCCTGATTGAAGCTCTAGTATCAGCCCACACAGTCCACTGGATCTCCCCATAAAGCTCAGCATACCGTCTCACTAACCAGCAGTCTGCAGACTGACCAAATTCATCTATCTCCACTCCACCAGCAGTTTCAGGCCTGGGGGGAAACAGCCCTGTTCTTTGCTCCTGTTCATGCATATCTATCAAAATTAAGCGCGATGTTTCCTGCTGAGGTCTGAGCGCCAAAGACAAAGTAATTGTATCATTAAATTTCTCCTAATTGTCTTTTCTCTTCGTGTGAGTTTTTCAGATTGAAATGTCTCTGTAAAGCGCCTTGAGCTGCTATGTTTGGCGAATCAGCGCTATTTAAATAAACTGGATTGAATTTCATGTATATTTTCCATCTGCATACCTACCTGTAAATATTAAACCAAAATGGCAAACAGCTGAAAATCTGCACAAGCAGCATTGGGGTATGTTAAGTCACCATTGGACGTGGGATTAATTCTGACATTAAATCTGATCCAGAATGTTTTCATATGTATCTAACATGTAAATACTGGGAATGAATTATAGATAAAATCTGAAAACTTCCAAGCTAATAATGACTGAATATGTCCCACCTGTCTCTCCAGGTATTATTTCATCTATATTTCTATATTTAAACAATTTTCATCTCAACTCTTTGGCCTAATCATTGTTGTAAATGCAATACTTCCATTCACACTTAATGAAATTTCTATTCTACTGAATCCATTAACACTCACTCTGACACGTCTTTCCATCAGCCTTCAGTGTGTATCCTTCTCTGCATTTACAAACACATGAATCTTCAGTATTTATAAACTCCTGCTCACAGCCATGAGTCCCATCAGCACAATGGTCAATCTCTGTGGGATGAATACAGGATATCATTGAAACGTTCATGTATGTCAGTAACTCAGTTTACTGAGAGAAACGCTTTAAATAGATTAACAAATAAATGGATTCATTAAACACAGGCGGATGTTTTCAGACCTTTCATTCGGTTAATAATTAAGTTTATCTGCTATAGCTGATAAAAACATGACATTAAGATTAGAATATCAAAGCAGAAATATTACTTTATGCAATTAAATAAACAGAGATGACAATTTATTCATTGCTTTAAACTTTTTTTTTGTAATTTTGCCATCTTGTCATTGTGGATGAAGGGGGTCTTATAATAAGCAACAACATTTTTTGTTATAAACTGTGAAATGAAAAATAAAATCAAATAAGAATGCATTTCAAAATGATAGTAAAAATAATCATGTTAAAACCTGGATCGGACTTTCTGGCATATTTGTTAAATGTTTTACGTTTCAGAAAAATATTACAGATAACCCTGAACACACCATTTCAACAGTAAGACATGGTGGTGGCAGCGTCACTCTGTGGGACACTTTAAATCAGAGATTTTCTAAACAGAAGCTTAGCTTTCTTTCTGACCCATGTTAAGCAATTTGCCTCACGATCAAGAAGAGCTCCAGACTCTGGTAGAGACAGAGCAGTGGATTGCAGGCAGGAGCCTTAATACCAAACACTGAGTCCTGTACACTCATAATGTCAGTGGGCTTTTATCTATGCCACTGTATGAGGCCCATGAGGGAAAGAAGGAAAATATAGGGGGATTTACCTAAAACAAAAATAATAAACAGTGGTTTAAGATATAGATTATATTGATAAGTGTTTCTTTCATTCATTCAAGTTCAAAACTGAGGAAGGTCGAAATCCGAAACATGACCACAAGGCTTTATCAAGTTAATGGGAAAGATCCACAAATGCAGCTCCAACTTGAAGTAATTGCTTCAGTTAGTGACAAGTCATTTAATTAAGTTTGCCCAACTTGATTTATTTAAGTTTTCAATAAGGTTGGATAAACTTGATTCAGTTATCCAATCAATCCAATCCACTTTATTTATATAGCACATTTAACAACAGAAAAGGTTTCCAATGTGCTGTATAACAAGAATAAACAACAACAAAACACAACAATAAGTAAACAAAAAACAACACAGAGGACCACACAACTACAATTGAAATTAATGGAATTAATTTTTACCAAGTGAAGTAATTCATTTAAGTTGGGGCAGCATTTTCATCTTAGAGTGCACATACAAAAACTACAGAAATGAAACACTGACATCTCAAATTAATTAATTTTCCCAATTTAATGCTGAAGCATTCGATCAGATCGTGACACCAATGTAAATTTTTTGATAACTTTTTTACTTCGCTTGGTCAATCACATAATGAGAGTCAGCATCAGATTACATTACAAGCTTATATTGTTATGACAGAAATTCCTGTAGAAAAAACGACTTTGATTTTTAAGACAGAGAGAAATGTCTTCATATTGGTCTTAAATGATAAATAATTGGAATAAAAATAAAAGCATGATGATACTCAGCTATATCTGCCTATGAATCCAGATGAAGCTAACCCATTACATAGACTAAACTTTCTGTTCCTGAATGCAGACAAAACAAATCTTCAATCTTTGGACCTTTGAAAAAGAAGCTGGTTAGTGAGTCACTTCATCTGGGACTGAACTGATCTGAGGCAATAATGTAAAATATTTAAATGTCCTCTTAAAAATAGATAGATTTCATGGGAATATTATGACTTCACTTGATTTTAACAAACTCCAAGGCATTAAAAATGAAAAGTTTTGACCTAAAAACTATTAAAAATATCACAGTTTGCTGAATAAGCTTACTTTTACAGGTTTTCCCGTCTGGTCTGAGTGTGTAGCCGTCTCTGCATTTACACACACAGGAAGTTGCTGTGCTCATAAACTCCTGTTCACACCCATGGCTGCCATCAGCACAGTGGTCGCTCTCTGAGAAGAAGTAGGGTGTAGATGTTTTATTTGGACCAGTGAATTGTGTCTCTTTTCATAAGTTATAAATCGTTTGAGTGCAACTCAACAAATAATTTCAGACCATTAGTTTTATTTACTCTCCTTCCCTTGCCTGTGTAATTTCTCAATCATACGGGCCATGCCAACCACAAACAGGCTCAAATTGGAGGGCATGTGGACTGTTGCTCATTTTTTTGATGACGTTTTGACACCTATCCAGGAGTATTTGTTAGTTCTGTTGATTAACACCAGATTAATCTCTACTTGAGCTCTGATGTATTAAAGCAACATGGAGGTCCATCCTCCTGCACACACTCCAAGACATATTCAAAGCCACCCTTTGTTCTTCTGGATTGGAGGAGCCTTTTGTTGTGCATGGCGTCTGTGATTGGTCTTTTGGATCATAATGGGAGTGCTTATGTCATTTCTTTGAAATGAGTTCCATGACTGAATTGGAAATGCTAGGAAACCTCAATCCTCCCCCTGTGTTCAGTAATGGCTTTTCTCTTTTCATCAAGATGGCTTCCTTGACCCCTCTTTCAAACCATCTGTCCTCTCTGTCCAAAATCTTAACACTTTGGTCTTCAAAGCTGAATCTTTCCCAGAGCTGCTGGCTCTCTTATGCTGTCCCATGGGTTTATGAAGTTGTTGTTGGGTTTCTCCAATATAGGAGGCTGTACAGTCGTCACTGCACTGGATCACATACACAACACTGTTCAGCTTAGGTTTGGGTGATCTGTCTTTAGGATGAATACATTTTTATCAGAGTGTGATGTGAGGTTTAAATTTCACTGGTATGCTGTGTTTAGGGGTGGGTATTTTGCAAAGAAGTCACGATTCGATTCGAATCACGATTCACATGCCACGATGCGATTCTATCACGATGCATCACGATACTTGAAATATTGTGATGCATCGCGATATTTTCACTGAACACTGTAAGAAAAAGATACAGCCATTACCAGTGGCTGACTGGCTGGGTATGATCTGGATAGTGTCTTCAATTGATACATAACTGAAAGCAACTGAATTCATACATAGCTGTATTTATTGAAACCACTTTTGGAGGTGTTGCCATGAAAACAGATACTTATGAGGGAAATATTACTATTACTATTACTGGCGTGGACACACTGACAAAAAGATCTTAGAATTCATCAAACTTAGAATAACAAAATAAGGATAATCAGTGCCGTTTACATGGCCTCAGTGGTCCTTTAAACCAATGAAACGAAAACATTCAAATGTATATTTCCCCTTTTGCAAATGACGTGCATCATATTCATTTCATTTTTACCTTCTTTGTTTTTAAAGCCAAAATGCATCCAAGCATCTGTGCTCCAATGTGATGGAGCCGCAGGGGGAATTTTCATAGTGTCCTCCATGTTTTATTTCATATGACTCGTCGCAGTATCCCACATGACACAAGGCAGCGGGCGTCAACACATCCACAGCGACATCTGCTGGACTGGAAGTTATATTCCACTTGGTTTAGCTGATGTGCGCCAACCATTAATGTATTTTATTTGTTCTTTTTTTTTTTTTGATAATCGATTCTTGCCTTCAAGAATCGATGCAGTAGATCACAAAAATTTGAATCGCGATGCATCGTCATGACAATTATTTTGCACACCCTTAGCTGTGTTTGGAGAAAAGTTTCTCAGTAATTCCTGACACACATGGACTTACAATGTTTTTGTGTCTCTCAGTTTTCTCCTCTGTGTTTCAAGCAGTTTTGTTCTCCCTGCTCATTGTTTTGGCCGAATTCAATATCCAGTTTGGATAACGACATGCTTCAAGTGATTTTTTAACATATTTTTGTTTCTGTCACTCCTCCTCTGTAATTTAGGGAATATTGCCGGCCTGGTTCATTATGATCACATAAAGATTATATTCCAGTGGGTGATGTGAGTCAAAATGAAGCTATTGGTCTGTATCTGTAGGTTTCCAGTAAACATCAGCATTAAAACTTTTATTGTCTCTAACATGCACAGCACGGTCAAGAAATGGTTATATTTTGTTCTTGGCATCCTCTTAAGTGAAATTTATATTTCTGTTCACTGAGTTGGTGTGATTGGGGAATGACTCAACTTCCTTGGTTTGGATTTCGACCCAAGCGTCATCCACGTGTTTCAGGTGGTGTCCTGACTGTGTTTAGTGCCTCAAAGATCACCCTCACGCTCAAAGATGACCCTGCACATTTTGAGTATGTTTGGCTCAACCTACTGATGTGAGTTTGGATTTCCCACCATGACTATAATCAAAAATAAATATGGATCCAGGCTCAAAATGAGCACCTTGATATGTGCTTTAGCCTTCCAGGGCAGTCTAAAGCCCACTGCTCTCATTAAGACAGAAAGAAAAAAAACAACAGTCAGTTCAGGTGTTTTATAGAATATGTGTATCAGGAAACTGTCTATATACCAAACTGAATGATTGTTGTTCACTGCTTCAAAAAACAAATTTGATTTTAAAATGAGTAAATGATCTATTTTTTTTTCTTTTTTTTTACTTAAAAATTCAATGATGCATAAAAAGCTAATTTTATTTCAGTGTTAAATGCAGTTTAAAGTAAAGGATTATATTTAAAAATGTTTCCGGACCTTTACTGCTTGATGATTTTCTTTATTCGGACCGTGCTAATTTTTAATTGTTACCCCTGCTCTAGATGGGGCCATTAGGCTGCGGTCGGCTTGGAGGGCAGTTTCTGAGTGTCTGCGTGTAATCACCATCATCTCCTGCAGTATAAGAGGAGCGGTCGGCCGGATCTCCAGCGCTTGACTGTTAATCACCACCGGTTCTATAAACCTGGAAAAAACCTGGTCCTCTATGTGTCTTTTACAGGTTACCTCTTGTGCTTTTGAGAAAAGCTTCCTCAGAGGAACTCACTTCCTGTACCGAACCCTAACAAAACCTTAACTCAAGAAACTCCTGGAAAAACCTTGCTATCCTGCAACGTACCGCTTCTCTCTCTCTGCCAACAATCTGGAAAGACCTACCTGCCCTCTGATGATTCACCCACCTGCGATCACCAAGAAAACCTCCAGCTCCCAACTCCTGTCCTCCGTGGTGGAAACACCCGGCCTACTCAGAAAGCTCCTGTCTGAATTAGGTTCCCAGCCTGAGTCTAAACCATCCGCTAACCTCTCCCCTTCTCTGCCTTCGGTGCAAGGACGATCCAGCTCTTCTTGTGTGTTCTCTGCATGTAGGTCAAACGCCTTGCTTCAAACATGACAGAGAGGTTACATCGAAAGAAACAATGGTTTCACATGGAGCAACTCTCAAATGATGGACTTTGGAAGTAAAGTCTGAGGAATTTCATATTTGATGTGAAGTGCTTCCAACCAATGGAGGCTAAATTGTTTGAAGATGTTTTGCAATATTGTGTGTCTCCATGTTAATAGTGCTGACAATAGGCCTGAGTAGGACCCCTTCCGTGTGTATTTCTGGAAGACCATATATGCATGGTATGGCCTTCCCTGGGTACGGTTTATAGTAGAGAGAGTGACTGATGGCTTTTTCTCTTTACAGTTTTTTTAGATAGTCTGTTATTTTTTTTGTAGGCCTTGTAGGTGTTACTGTCCATTAGTGAATGCATTGTTTTTTCATGGTAGTCAGTTGTGTTGAGTACCACCATACATTTGTCTTTGTCTGCTGGTAGAAGGAAGCCATCTTCATGAAAAGAAAAAAAGCCATTACTGAACACAGCAGTAGTATTGCAGTTTTAGCTTCCAAGCATTTATAATTCATCCATAGAACTCACTCCAAAGAAATTGCATAAGCACTCCCAGTATGGTTCAAAAGACCAATTAAAGATGGCTATTTTTTGCATGTGACTTGGAATGTGTGCATGAGGATGGACTTCCATGCTGCTTCAGTACATCAGAGCTCCAACTAGAAATTGATCTTTAGTAAGCCAACAGAACAACATATTCTCATTATCAGTGCGTATGAAATCGTACGAAAAGTTATGCACACTATGTCGTACTTTTTGGACGTTTTTCCTTAAAAAACCACATCAGTGCGCATGCGCTGGCAGACAGAAAAAAAAAACAGATCCACGGACAGACGTAAAACTGGGAAAAACTGTGCAATCATCACTTATTCATCTAACTATGTTGCTTGCTGTTTTATATCTTAGGGTTAGGGTTAGGGTCAGGGTTAGGGCTAATTGGAATTTATATTCTATATTCGTGAATGATGCGTCAGATGCGCATACGACGAAAAAAACGTCCAAAACGTACGAAATTACGGTGCATAACTTTTTGTACGATTTCATACGCACTCATAATGAGAATAGGTTGAACAGAACTGACAAATACTCCCGGATATGGCTCTTCAAAAACTGAGCCAATATCTGGTTGCCTTCCAATTTAAGTCTGTTTAGGTTCTCCTGCCCTTGTTGCAAAAATAATAAAAATCTCTTACGGCTACAAGTCTTGCCATCTGAATTCAGGACGTAGCCTTTCATGCAGCTGCAGATGTAGGAGCCTGGTAAGCTGACACAGTTATGCTCACAGCCGTGGATTCCCAGGTCACAGTAATCTATTCCTGAGGAGGGAGACTACATTATTAATGTATTAACCATACCACCAGGGCTAAAGCTGCAAAAGAAATAACAACTTAGATTTTCTCATATTTTACTGTATGTAATTATGTCCGACTGAGTCACCCCTTAAGGAACCAAAGGGTTAAATCTTTTAGTTGTGCAACATCTTGAGAGCCTGGATAAAAGTTTATGCTTACGCCACCACTCTGATGATTGTAATAACATACATCCTTTAGGAAATCCCCCTCTTCTTTGTGTTAACATCAACCAGAAGAGCAAAGCAAAGCGTTCCCAGTAGTGTGTGGACAAGGCATCAGTATTTGAACGGCTGCTGGCTGTCATTTCAGTCACCGGTCCACAAAGACTGAACA
The DNA here is from genome assembly GCF_000732505.1 of Cyprinodon variegatus. Taxonomy (NCBI): domain Eukaryota; kingdom Metazoa; phylum Chordata; class Actinopteri; order Cyprinodontiformes; family Cyprinodontidae; genus Cyprinodon; species Cyprinodon variegatus. The sequence continues at coordinate 508,566 of NW_015150735.1, forward strand.
TTTGCAAGACATTTTCCTGCGGTAACCATTCAGAATGACCCCGTTACTATGATGTATTGTCTGGCTTTCATTCAGATCATTATTGATTGTAATCAATGTGCTATGCTGGCGTCATATTAGACAAATGCTATAATATTTGATAGAACATTTAGAATGACTTATTTTATCAATTGTTAAAAAATATGTTATAATTATATTCAAAATGTTATACTATATTTTGTGTACATGGTCTAAAAGATGAAAACAGTAGATCTACATTGCACTATAGTCTTTTCAAAAAGTATTGTGCATCATCAAACCGTTGTCCAAATGTAACCATAAACCTTTCAGAAAGTATATGCATAGAAATGGAGACAGAAAGGAAGGTGAGAAAGGGAGAGGGGATAAGACTTAAGGGGAAAAAGAACAAGAGAGTGAGAGAAAGGCAGGAAGAGAGGGAAAGAGAGAGAAGAAAGAACAGAAAGTCCATAACTCCAAGAAGTCTGCTTCAACACCTCCAAGAAATGAGAGGAAAGGAAAAGAAACACAATCATAACAACTAAAGGAGTATCCCAATTACACACAGTAAATACACATAGTCCATGTAGACAATGTACAAGGACTTATTAATAGGACTTGGACTTGAGACAGACTCGAGTCGTGAATTTGATTACTTTAGACTCGACTTGACTAAATGTATAAAGACTTGCAACTCCACTTGGACTTGAGCCTTTTGACTTGACAAGACTTGCTACTTAAAACAAAACCTTAAGATTACATAATCTAAAATGAATGTTCTGTATCTTTCATTGTGTTTATGTTGACATCTGGGTATATGTGATGTCTGCACAAGATCCAGTTAAATTAGGTCCAAAATGCAGGACAATTAATAAAGATGAACTGTTGAACAACATGGCAGTGAGGGAGAAAATTAATAAGTACTCCAATATCCTGCTGTTAGCTTTTTTTGATCCAGAGCGGGGCATGTCCACCAACTCTATATCGATTTGGCTAACTTTTGCTTTGATCACCTGCTGCTCATATGGGGCACTGAAGCCGCCGTTCTGTCAGATGAGCATACGCGGTCAGAACAGCATCAGTCAATACCCGTTTATAACTTTAGTTTATCCCTTTAGTTTTGTATGAAAATAAACTTTAAACTACCTCAATGGGCGTGTATCCCTTTAGTCATGTACAAAAAAAAAAAACAATTGAAATACTTACTTTTTGGTGTTTTTTGAAGCAAATAGCGTTCTAACCTTAAATTGTTTTTTTTTTGTACATGACTAAAGGGATACATGCCCAGTGAGGTAGTTTAAAGTCTATTTTTTGTACAAAACTAAAGGGATAACCGCGCATCTGATGTATTGTGTATGCGTATTGACTATAGTTATGCTGGTCTGGCGGGTTATGCTCATCTGACAGAAGAGTTTTCGGGCCAATTCTCCAGTCGTGCGAGAATTATTTTGGTCTCGAAACAGTTTCAGCTTTATTGTGCAGCCTGCATCGTTAAGTATACAAAGGGTAACGAGGGGAGATCAGCCTCTCACAGCCACCTCCCGATCAGGAATCGTAAGGTCATGAAAAAAATCAAACATGTTTGAAATCCAGTTGGCCCTCTTAAGGTGTTTGTGAGCAAATCCTACTGCTGAAGGAGAGTTACGAGCCAATTTACACGAACCTCACACATTGCGCATGTGCAAACACATCAGCTTTCTAGCAGGGGGTCAGACTCGGCTTTACGGTCAAATAGGAAAGAGCCAAAGCTGTTTGTAAAGTGTGTCAACTCGATTTTGAAAACCATGGGTTTTCAGTGGCAAAGAAGCTATATGGTTGGACCTGCAGCCTATTATTAGGCATAGTTGTGTATCAGTGAATACCTGCATCCAAATGTTTGCGGTGTATATGCATGAGTGTGCTAATGTGAGGTTTATAATAGTGTGCTCACACTGAACAAGGCCTCCAAACAATGACCCTAATCTTGTGACATTGTGACATTTTAAAAATACTTCTGTTTAGAGCAGAATTAAAATACCTGTAGGAACTATAAGGATTTACTTGACTCAAGAAGAAAGATATTTAAACTAAAAGCAAGCAATAAATAAAAAGTGGGTTGACTTCAAGCAAAGGGAAATATTACTGTTGCATGTCTTCAGGTCTATGGTGAGCTC
>NW_015150735.1:511755-513310 GCF_000732505.1 Cyprinodon variegatus
ATTTGACCTGGTTTTCATGCTTAAAATAAGTTGTTTGTTTTTTATAAACTCATAGAGTTTATAAAAACTCTAAGGGTTACACATGAACAGCTGCTGAATAAAGAGGAACATTGTTTTGACAATGCAAAGGATTCATCACCTCCACACAGTTTGGACTTGAACACTGAGATAAGGGTTTCCATCTGACTAAAACTGACCACCAGGTGGACCTGTTCAGAGTGGAGCTCACTGGCCTTCAGAGTGTCCTTTTCTCCCTTCCAATCATTCAAACTTCTAATACAATTTTTAGCAAATCAAAAAATCATATTGCTAAAAGATTAAAGAACCTTACACTGAATAAAATCAAATGCAAACTAAATTCCCATTTAAAATCTAGCAAAGGTCATTTCAGAATATCAGAAGCACAGCCCATGGAAGCTAAACGATTTCAGTGTAATGCAGCGAAAGTATTTTCAACTGTCTTTGTCAGAAAAGTTAAGCATTTGCATCTGTCTCTTCAAATGGCCTTAAATATAAAGAAAATCCAAAAACTGATAAAGATTGTTAAGGTAAGATTGCGTTTAGACCCCTACTTTGACAGGTTTTCCCATCTGGTCTCAGTGTGAAGCCTTTCCTGCATCGACACACACAGGAGTCTTCAGTGCTCACAAACTCCTGCTCACACCCGTGGGTGCCATCAGCGCAGGGATCCACCTCTGCATGTGAGACACAGTGTGTTAGCTCATATGGAAATCACTGTAAGGGTTTCATTGGTGCATCTTAGTTGTATTTTGGTAAAGTTACCAAGAAAAGCCAGGAGCTTCTTTGGGCTCTGTTGTGTTCTTTATTTTGTATAAAGTCTTCATTAGCACCCCTCTAAATATAATTGTTTTTTCTCTGAAAGGTGAGGCAGCATCTGAGGTAACTATAGGATCTGAAAAGGTTTTGACTGCTTTGATCCAGTTAAACTTAGAGATAGCAAAATTATTATCCTCATCTAAGCCTCTAACTTTATGGTGGACTCAGTTCCAGCCATGTTAATCACGGAAGTGTCTATCACACAGAAGTGTGAGATCAACAGGCATTTTGGTGTGGCGTCCTCTGTATGGTCCGCTGTGGCGAAGGGAGAGTTTAGCCAAAAGGCAAAGCTCTCGATTTACGTTCCCAGTCTCATCTATGGTCATGAGCTTTGGGTCATAACCAAAAAACCAAGATCCCAGAGTTTTCTCCGTAGGGGGTCTGGGCTCACCCTTAGAGATAGGATGGGGAGCTAGATCATCCAGAGAGGTCTCACAGTAGAACCGCTATTCCTCCACGTTGAGTGGAGCCAGTTAAGGTGGCTCAGGCATCTGGTTAGGATGCCTTCTGGACACCTCACCTGAGAAGTGTTCCGGGTACGTTCCACCAGGAGGAGACCCAGAGGGAGACCCAGGACACGCTGGAGGGACTATGTTTCCCAGCTGGCATGGGAACGCCTTGGGATTCCCTCAGAGTGGCTGGCCCAAGTGGCTTGAGAGAGGGACATCTGGGCCTCCCTACTGAAGCTGCTACCTCCACGACCCAACCCCAGAAAAGC
>NW_015150735.1:516049-518143 GCF_000732505.1 Cyprinodon variegatus
CAGCCATGATCCACCACAGCACACGTATCAATGGCTGCAGAGAGACAACATGGAGGAAGGTCACCCTGAGTTAAAGTTGAATAGGAAGATCTGCAGTGTTTACCTGTTGGGAAAGAGCTCAGAGGTTTACCTTTACATGTCTTTCCATCGGGGTTGAGAGTGAAGCCTTTCCTGCACTTACACCTGTAGGAGGCAGGACTGTTCACACAGATATGCTGGCACTGATGGTCCACCACCTTACACATGTCTGAACCTAATGCAGGAGCATCCAGAAACATTCAAGAACACATCTACACCTGCTGAATAACAAGAAACACTGTAATGACAATAAAAAAGGATCCATTACCTCCACACAGTTTGGACTTGAACACTGAGATCAGGGTTTCCATCTGACTAAAATTAGCCACTAGGTGGACATGTTCAGAATGGGGCTCACTGCCTATGGCCTTCAGAGTTTTCATTTCCACCCTTCCCACTCCGATAGCAAAAATCTGGATGCCAGCCTGCTTCGCTTGAGCTGCAATCTCTTCTACTGTGTCTTGAGGTCTCCCATCCGTTACAATCATAGCGATCCGTGGAATCTGTAAGCTCAGAGGTCTGGCTCCCTGTTCTTCAGTGAGTGCCACCTCCATGGTGTATTGGATGGCCAAGCCAGTCATGGTCCCTGTAGCAAGATGACTCATATTCCTCACAGCCTCCTTAACCTCAGCTTTGGAGTAATAAGTATTAAGGGAGAACTCGGGTTGAACCACACTGCCATACTGCAGAAGACCCACCCGTGTTGCATTGTGGCCAACATCAAGAAATTGAAGCAGATTAATGATGAAGGTCTTGACCTTCTCGTAGTCTTCTGGTCGGATGCTCCTAGAGCTGTCAATGACAAAGACGAAATCCAGCGGCATGGTTTCACAGGAATTCTCTGCAAACAGGAAGTACAGGTTCAGCTTATGTCACACCTAGCAGACACACACATGCCTTTTTGATCTTCTAATCTAAGTTTAATGAAATATATTGTTTGCATTTTACAGATCACAGTCTCTCCTCTTTCAGCCCAATGCAAATGCCCACTCTTGATGCCCACTTTGACCAATAAAAATGTTGTTTCTAACATACATGCAGACCAATAGCAATACGTCTCTGCTCATCACTACTGGGGGCGGGCTTTCCTTTTAAGTGAAGAGCATGATGTAAAGAGAATATGTAAAACGTAATTTAGAAAGAATGGGATTTGGAAAACACTGTAGAAAAAAATAATAAAATAAGCTTAATATTAAATCTGAAATAAAAAATAAAATAAAATGTGAAAGTATAAAATCTGCCAAAAAATATAAATATGAAAAATAAGTTTAAAAACTATCACATTCATTTTCCAGTGATCAACAGGGTGAGTCTTACCATGAATAAATACTTAAATGTAATGTGGGTTGAGGAATTCACACAGATTAGCATTAACACCATGAGTAATGGTGCGCTATGGGAGCTGGGACTATGCTGGAACCAGTAAATGGGAGGATCAGGAGGGAAAGCGTCTTGTGGGATTACCATTGTCTCCTAATCCAGGATGATTACTGGTTTATGAGCTGATTAGGCTCCTTAGATCGGGGTCTTCAATCTTGGTCCCCAAGATCTACTGCCCAAGATTTTATATGCATCTCTGCTCCAACAGAGATAATTCAAATGACTTATTGTCCCAGTTTAATACAGACCCAAAATAATGTACGAATTTATAGGAAACATCTTGTTATGCCATGATCGTGGTTTGGGACATTGGGAACCAGTCTCCATATTTCATCTTGACATGATGACCAGTGAGACCTCTACACCACCCCCTTTCCTGCCTCCACAGGTACTCCCACAGAGGTGTGACTTGTATTGCCTCCCACACAGAGCTGAGAACAGTAAAACCATGAAACACAGGATCTCTTTCTGTTTCCCATGAAGCTTTCTTTTCCATGAACCTGCCTTGGAGCTCCAGCCACCATGGAGATCCAGGCAAAAAGGTCCAGAACTCCAGAATGACCAAGGATAAGTAATGATGGCTGACTTTTCAGAACCAAACTGCTGCAAAACAAACTTTTTGCAACACATTTCTCT
>NW_015150735.1:519010-522320 GCF_000732505.1 Cyprinodon variegatus
GATAATTTGTGCCAATCTTATTAGATAGATGTGCTACTTATCTATCTATCCCTTTTGTTGTGACTCTTGAAGGAGGCGGTTGCATTTTCCTGTGCTCCTGCACCTCCCTGCCTGTCCCTGCTTTGATGTGTCCTGTCTTTTCTGAGCTCTCTCTTCATAGCACCTAAACTAAAAAAAAAATGGATCTGGTCAGCTGGTCTGTCACTGCAATTTATCAAATTTATTCAACTGCAAGACAGGGGAAAGGGGACCCATCCTGTCCTGCCGGGACATACTTAGTGGGATACACCATGGACTCCTGGAAAGCTTTGAGGATGGTGTGTTTCACAACGTTGTCATTGGAGGATATCCAAGATGTGTGGATTTCTGGTTTTATGATACTCGATTTTTTTCTCCTGTTTGGATTTGGAGGATACCTGATGTATCTTTAATTACAGAGGATGTCAGCGGCAATTTGGGCATTGATCAGTCTGCCGGCAGCGGTTGACACCCTCAATAAGGCTATGAACGAGCAAGATCAGGAGCTGAGCCGTATGCTGGGTGCGATATGTGCAACTGATGGTAATAAATAACTTTGATATATTATTTTAGTTGGTTTTAGGTTAAAATCCTATATAAACAATAACAGTTTCTTCTGATCGCTTAAGCACAATTTTTGTAACTATTGGTTATTTTTGCAAAACTCTATTTACAAATTAAATTAAATTCAGTTTTTTTATATAGCACCAATTCACAACACATGTCATCTCAGGGCACTTCACAGTTCATCGGATCATACAGTAAAAATGATTCAAAGTTTTCTATCTAAAGAAAACCAGTGATTGTATCGACTCATTGACTCAAATACAATCCCTCACACCAAGCATGCTTGTTGCGACAGTGGAGAGGAAAAACTACCCTTTAACAGGAAGAAAACTTCCAGCAAAACCAGGCTCAGTGTAAGCAGCCATTTGCAGAGGCCGAATGGGGTTCATTGTAGTTCTCTTGCAAAAGCTAATAAACCTTGCAATTAACACAAATCATCATAGTAATAAGAACACAATGTGTGAACTACACACTGATGGTAAAAATAAAAAACACATCTGGCTTGTATTTTGCTTTCTCTGTGCACAAGACAGGGACCCAAAACATACAAGGATCCAAAGGCCAAGTATTGGTGTTTATTTCCACACATCAAAACAGACAAAAAAGTTTTTTTTCCAAGTCAAAACACATCATGTCGTTTCTCTTGGTCCGGCCACAAGACTTCATCCACAACACATGCAATGTCCTCTTGTCCAAGGTACAGGAAAAATATCTCCTGGAATGTCATATCCAGGCCTGACATGATGCCTGGTCCATATCCCCACATGCCTACTGGATTGCTTGTAAAAGGGCTGTGAGTTGATGGGGATGACGGTCATAGACCTTCCAGCACCAGGGAGAGAAGAATTCTTCAGTCGGATTCAAGAATAGAGAGTATGGGGGGAGGTTGAGTGCAGTGAAGAGTGGGTGATCTGGTTGCGGACCAAAGCAGCCCTATGGAAACTAACATTTTCCCATATGATGACGTATCTGGTCTGCTCTTCCTCTTACTTCTTCACCTCCACCTCCTCTTCCTCTGTCTCCTCTAATTCTCACTCTTCTTGCTCCCTCCATTGTGCTCCACATAGACAGCCATTCTATGGCTTATTTATAGTGTTTAGACTGATTGCAAAGTGCACTAACTATCTAAAACAGTTTTCACATGTGACAGTGTGTCAGACAGTTGGCATAATAGTGTTAATAATAGCCGTATATGTGTATAGTTTTGCTAGGAGTGTGTTGATCATTTAAAAATTGAGTATAAAGCAGTTAGTTCAGTTTACAGTTCTGCAAAAGGAGTGAACTGAGTTTTGTAAACTCAGTGAGTGGTTTTGCTATAAGTGTTAAAAGTTTTAGAAATTGTGCTATAACATCACCGTTAGGGTTTAAGCATTCGGGAAAACTGTAAAATGTTAGGAAATTGTGTGTGAGATCACCTCTTCTACAGAGGAACTGCTGGTTGTGAATAAAAGTGTATGCAGTTTAATCATGAAGAAAAAAGCAGCATGGAGGGTAACTTAGATAGAAGCTGGTTGTAAATGTTATGAACCTATATACACCAAAACATGAAGCATTGTCAAATCATAAATGACATATACTTCCTAGGCATTACAGGACTTCATGCTTTTTAACAACAAGGTAACCTACCCATCGTATTGTTTTGGACTGTGGTGTTATTTTGTCCTTTGGCTGTAATGAGTTTGGGCCGACGTCTCTCTGGCTCCACAGCATTACAGCAAAACAGGCAGAAGAGACCCAGAGCCAGTGATCTCATTATGATGAGAAGCCCAAAAACTGTGGTAGAGACAAAAAACAGGAGAAGATAAAATTAGATAATTGAGACAAAGCACTGCTGGTAGAGAGTTCACCTTCATGTAAGCGACTGGACAGAAGTTTAGACAGGCAACAAGCCAACAGGACAGTGCCTTACTACAGGGCTGATATCCTTATGTTTCTCCAGGTTTCTATGTTACATCAACAAACATTCATGTATTTTACTAGGAAACTTGGAGATGGACCTACAGAAAGTAGAAAAATAAAGTCCAAGTGAAATCCATTCTATAGTTAGAATGTCAATATTTTTAAAGGTGTCAATCAAGTTGTCGTGATAATAATCAGTTCTAGTACTGATACAAAACAATGAGGTTAGACAGAGTACCGGATGATGAACTGTTGAGGAATTCTGGCATGAACATATTTTACTAAAAATCAGACACCTAACTTTGCATTTCTATTTATTTCACTGTTCATACAGAAACAGAGAATCAAATAAGCACATCCCTCGCAGATATTTGGAGACAACTCAGATTTCTGAACAAAGAACTGAGGTTACAAGTGTGGCAAAGTAAAGGAAAGAGATTCAAACTAAACAATTTAGTTTTTTGATTATCTGTGATCTTTCATGTTTTTCACTGTTGAGTAGCCTAAAGCAAGCCATGAACCCGATGGCGACCACATTATGGTGACCAGATATCTGAAATCCAATCTGGGGACATTTCCAGCTCTTAGATAAAAAATAAATACATCAAAATTAAAATAGGAAATAGGGACAGTGATGCTTTCATCCATTTTTTTTATATCTTTTAATACTTAAACAATAAAAACAAGTTTAAAATCCCGGAATGTCTCTCTCTCCTACTTCCGAAGATTAATAAAATGATTAATGAAACTAATCGATAGTGTTTATTAGTGCCATTGAGTCATTCAGTCTTCTCTGTTTTCTTACATCTCCATCTCCTTTTCTTTG
>NW_015150735.1:522520-527548 GCF_000732505.1 Cyprinodon variegatus
ACAAACACATATATCTAATCATACATGATTAGATATATGTGTTTGTGATTAGATATGTGTTTCTTCCTCCATCATTCTCAGATCATGCAGATCTTGTCTCATTCAGTTTTCCTTTTACTGCCTATTTACGAACAATTTTAATTGGGGATGAAACACTAATTTGACATTAGTAATTGGTTGATGGGTTTCCTGATATGCTCATTACATCTGAATGCTAAAACAAGACCAAATAGTCCTTTTAATGGAGTCCCTTCATGTCTGCTTGCTACTACTGCCACTGTCTTTAAAGCCAAACATCGCTAAAGAAGCTAAGTAGCCTTTTCCCTGAATCATTCCCTCGTGAAGAATCACAGAAAGTTAGGATTCAATTACCTAAACAGTTATTGATTTCTGATTAAGGAAAGTTATTTCATAAAATATTATGTTACCAAATAATGTTTTATTTACCTCTTGGTGTCATGATCCGGCCTGATTCCTCCACCTTAATTCTTTGTTTCATTCACCTGCCGTTTCCCTCCCTGCTGTAATTATTATTTATTTTATTCATCTGTTTCCTTTGCCTTATATTCGTTAGATCATTATTTGTTTTCTGTTAGTTTGTCTGTTCAGTGTTTTCAGTTAACTCCATGTTTTATGTCCTGGATCCTGGCAGCCAGTGGAAAGAGGGTTTTGTGTCTGTCTCGTCTCCTGATCGTGCAGCTCTTCTTTCTAGAAATCTGGCCAAATTTATTAGTCCTGCAAAACGCTGACAACCCAGGGTGCAGACCAGGAAGCAAAGTCGTAGTGTAACACACCTCTCTGCAGTTTCTCTACTGTTACCCTCTCATTACTCTATCCAGACTGTGTCTTGCCCACGACCAAAATCTAATAAAATTAGAAAAGATTCCCAAAGGAGTAAATCATGATAATCTAATTAAAATTTAAATAACTCCAACTGGGGAAAAAGTTTAAACGATTAAATGTGGTTTATTAACATAAGTAACATCCCTTTCTTCAAAAAGTCTGCTAGTTAATGACTTGATTTGTGATAATCATCTTGATTTATATTGCTTTACAGAAACTTGGCTGCAGCAAGAGAACTATGTGAGCATAAATGAAGCAACTAATTTTAGTTATTTAAATTTTCACATACCCAAAAATTCTGGAGGAGGAGTAGCAACAATCTTTCAGTCTGACTTACTGATTACTCCAAAGGCAGTTAATAACTACAACTCTTTTGAACATTTAACGCTTAGTTTCCCACATCCAAATTACAAAGCAAGAAAACCTCTTCTTTTTGTAACCTTCTATTGTCCAACAGGTCCTTACTCTGAATTTTTAGATTAGTGTTCAGAGTTCCAATCTGATTTGGTATTAAATACTGACAGGGTCATCATAGAGGGAGATTTTAACATCCATGCTGGCATAGAAGGTGATAGCTTAAGTACAGCCTTTAATGCTATTTTAGATGCTATTGGCTTTGTTCAAAATGTGAATACCGTAGTCCCACACATTCTCATCTTCACATTTTGGACCTTGTGCTGACATATGGCTAGGATGTGAAGAACTAACAATATTTCCTCACAATCCTGTCCTTTGACCAATTTTTAATAACCTTCAAGATTACTTTAACAGAGTTCTCCTCCACCAAAAGGTTTCACTTTAGCAGCTCACTATCAGATAGTGCAGTTTTAAATTTCAAAGAATCTGCTTCACCTTTTCTCTCCTCTGTGTTGCTAAGCAGTGCTGCAGAGGGCAGAAGTTTAGTTTATTCCCCTTCATGGGTGGATAATTTTGTTGATGGGGTTGCTAGTTCTCTGTGTACTGCCTTAGAAAATACACATCTTTGAAAAATGATGAGTACTGTTTTTCTTTGAAAAGAAAATCTGCAATCCACAGGCTTATGGGAATCCTACCTAGTCTGGAAAAATAGTTTACTGCCTTCGTACAGCAAGAGCAGCATATTTCTCTTCATTAATAGAGGAGAATAAGAATAATCCTAGATAATTTTTAATACAGTTGCCAAACTCACCCAGAGCCATAGCTCTGTTGAACCGTCCATTCCACCTGCTCTTAGCAGTAATGATTTTATGGGATTCTTTATAAATAAGATTGATCTCATTAAAAATGAGATCATAAGCACTCCTCTAACTATGATTGGTTTATCTCTGGAAGGTGAGGCAGCATCTGATGTAGCCATAGAATCTGAACCGTGTTTAGACTGCTTTGACCCAGTTGAACTAAGCCTTCAAATTGTATGTTAGCTCCAGTTCTAACCAGGTTATTTAAGGAGGTATTCCCTTTGATCTCCTCCTCTATTTTAGATGTGATTAATCTATCCCTGTTACAGGGATATGCACCGAAGGCTTTAAGGTTGTTGTAATTAAACCTTTACTTTAAAAGACTGTCTCTTGACCGAGATTACTTGGTCGAATACAAATCTATATCCAATCTTCCTTTGTTATCTAAAATTCTTGAGAAAGTAGTTGCCAAACAATTGTGCGACCACTTACACCATAATGAACTTTTTGAAGAGTTTCAGTCTGGCTTTAGAGCTCATCATAGCAATAAAACAGCTCTGGTGAAAGTCACTAATGATATTCTCATGGCCTCAGAAAATGGACTTGCATCTGTATTTGTCCTGTTAGATCTAAGAGCTGCATTTGATACAGTTCATCATAATATTATTTTATAAAGACTTAAATATTTTTTAGGAATTAAAGGAACAGCACTAGACTTGTTTGTTTAAATCGTATCTATCTGATCGCTTTTAGTTGGTTCATTTTAATGACAAATCTTCCTCATGCTCAAGGGTTACCTGTGGAGTACCACAGGGATCAGTGCTAGGACCAATTCTCTTTTCTTTATATGTGCTCCCAATCGGTAGAGTTATTAGACAGCATGGGATTAATTTTCACTGTTATGCTGATGATACCCAGCTATATCTGTCTATAAATCCAGATTAATCTAACCCATTACATAAATTACAGGCATGTCTTGAAGACATAAAAAAACCTGGATGACTCTTAACTTCCTGCTCCTGAATGCAGACAAAACAGAAGTTATAGTCTTTGGACCAAAGTCCTTGAAAAAGAAGCTGATTAGTCACTTCATTTGGATGGGATTAAACTGATTTAAAATAATAAAGTAAAAAATCTTGGTGTTATTTTTTATCAGGACCTGTCATTTAAATCCCATATCAAAGAGGTTTCTAGAATTTCCTTCTTTCATCTGTGGAATACTATAGTCCAGGGGTGATGAAACTAGTCCTTGCATTTGTTACTTCAAGGCTGGACTATTGTAATTCTTTACTATCAGGAAGCAGTGGTGTCAAAAGTACACACATTTGTTACTTAAGTAGAAGTATAGATACTGCAGTTTAAAAACACTCTGGTAAAAGTATCAGCTTGACCTTTTTACTCAAGTAAAAGTGAAAAAGTATGTGCTTCAAAAACTACTTAAAGTATAAAAGTATAAAGTAACCTTTAGAAAAACACCCTGAAAAACATCCTTTTCTGAATCTGACATTGTAGCATGTCATAGATAATTCACATTTACAGTCTGAAGAACACCTGTTTGCTTCTGATGATTTCCTTTAGCTAACCAATGAGTGTTGGTGTTATATCACTCATCCAATTCCACTAGTTTTCACTAGATGTGTATGCCGCCAATGATCTGCACTGGATGGCGCACATGACGTGAAATAAATATTTATAAACATTAAACCAAAACCAAGAGTAACGAGTAACATTTGTTTTAAAAATGTAAGAAATAGAAAGGACAGATACTTGTGTAAAAATGTAATGAGTAGAAGTCAGAAGTAGGAAGAAAAATAAGTAATGGAGTAAAGTATAGATACCTAAAAAGTGGACTTAAGTACAGTAACAAAGTATTTGTAGTTTGCTACTTGACACCTCTGTCAGGAAGTGCACAAACTGCATAAATCACCTGCCTATATGCTGAACGGGATTTGTGACTAAAGTCGTACCTCAATGAGCCTTTATTTAATGTAAGTGAATTAATTTTACTAAAGAACATGGCTTAATTGAGTATTATAATTTTAACTGTTGCAATTTGCCGCACCAGTCTGAAAGCCTTTTCACTCCTTGCTTTTCTCCAGTCATTTCATTTGTATTTTAATTAATCATTCAACAGTACGTTAGATTTTTGACACATTGAATCTCCATGTCAAAGCAGATTTGGTTAATGTAAAGTGGTTAATGTAAAGTATGTAGACCTTTGTTAAAAGGTAGACACTTATTAATTTAGTATGTACGATGCAATACATAATTAGTGTCACTAAAAGTAGCACTCAGCCCCTCAGAGTAAGGCAGCTCCTCCAGCTTCCATCTGTATTCGTTCTGCTCTGCTTTCTCTCTGCACTCTGTCCTCAATCAGCCGACTTTCTCTGCCATAATAATCAGGACCCATTTCATGTGATTACTCTGGTGTGAAGTGGAACAGGCAGGATGGTTGGAAGCACATTTTATTTCATATCTCAGAATAACAGGGGTAAATAGATTCCACCTTTTTATTATTTTACAAATCTCTGAGGACCCCCGCTGCTTTTTATCCGTCACAGCTCAGCTTGGAAGCAAAAGCTTGAGTCTCGGACTGAAGGCTTCAGTGAGACTTCAAATGAAACTCTGATGTTTGCTGTCAAGAATGAGGTCATTGCATTGTTAAACCGTCACCTGTAATGGAGAAGGATTAAGAGATGAAAAAAGTGTAGAAAAATAAGATATCATTAAAGGGAAAGAGGAGAGGGTGTGTTCAGAAGGATGCTTGAAAGCAGGGAAGAATAAGGAGCAGATTAAAAGTGATAAAGATAAAATATATACAGAAAAAAGAACTCCTACATACTATTATGAACCTGCACTCCAGTGAGCAGAATTCTTACATTTTTGTCGTGGTGTATTTCTGTCTCTGACATCTTTTTCACTCCATCATATACAGTATTTATGTATTCCCCTCGCTCACTTCCTAAAATTAACTCACTTAAAGTTTTAAGAATATGCTTCTCTGGAGGGATAGATTGTACATACTGTG
>NW_015150735.1:527773-531373 GCF_000732505.1 Cyprinodon variegatus
TCTTTAGTTACATACACACTTTTCTTTTTGATAAAGCTTATAGTTAGAGTGGCTCAGGTTATACTGAGCTATCACTATAGATATGCTGCTATAGGCGTAGACTTCTGGAGGACATAGGGACCCCTATTTCATTCTGCTTCATTCTATCTCTATTCTTCCACTCTGAAGAATCTGTTAGTTCAATCTCTAACATTCTGCTCTCTCTGCTGTTTCCCATAGTAGCTTTGCCTCATCTGTTCCTGTCTGGCTGTGACTCCATCCTGGAGACAAATATCAGCTGCGCTGCTGCTATCAACACCCTTGTTTATAGATGTTGGAGATCGGCCTGTTTTTCAGTTTAGTCTTGTTTCTCTGACTGTGACTGGCTGGATGTGCTCTCTTCATCCTCTGACATGGGAGCTGGCTGTGTGTTTTCTGGATGGGCCGCCTGTGGAGCTGGTTTACAGCTGCCTTTTGTATCTCTGCTTCTGTCTCCTTGAACCCCAGTCGGCCTCAGCAGATGGCAGCTCACACTGATTCTGGTTCTGCTGGAGGTTTCCTCCTTTTAAAAGGGAGTTTTTCCTCTCCACTGTTGCTACAAGAATGCGTAGTGTGAGGGATTGTATTTGAGTCAATGAGTCAATGCAATCAACTGGTTTTCCTCAGATAGAAAACTTTGTATTAATTTGACTGTATGATCTGGTGAACTGTAAAGTTCCGGGAGATGACTTGTGTTGTGAATTGGTGCTATATAAATAAACTGAATTTGTTGAATACATAGTAGTATAGTTCAGTTGGGTTTCACTAGCTTAATCAAACATTTTTAACTGAAATATATTTGACTCGGAGTTGAATGATTTTTGTTAATAAATTATTATTGTGAATGGAATTTGTTGTGAATTAATTCCAGGTGTGCAGAGTTATCTGACCATGATTTGGGATTGAATCATTCTTTTATTTGTTGTCATTATACCAAGACAGTCTGAGTGTTTTTACAAAAAAACATATGAGAGTCTGAAAGGCATTAAACAAAATAACATAAAGTAAAACACTCAAAAAGTGTAAACCTCCGCCAAGTGGCTAATTTCCCCCAACATATTGTGACTTCCACCTTAAGTTAATTTCTGTATTCACAAAACCTTTCCTGGATCTTTCCTGGAATTCCTGGATCCAGATGATTACCTGTATCATCACCAAAATTTAATGGATCGTTCCTGAAAGACTATTAAAAGTTGTTTTTTAAATCAGTTAATCTTTTTTCACGTTATCCTGTACACAGAAATACAAACACACAAACTCTACTTAAAACACAACCTCCTTGGCAGAGGTAACAGCATTTAATTGCATAACACTGGTTTTTAGGGGAAGCAGTCTTGGGAAAACAATAAATATTAGCCTTAATATGAGAATTCACTGAAAATAAAAATGTTTCATGTTATTAATGGTGCCATTAATAAAAGAAAATGCACTCAACTCACAAAAATATGAATGTCAATAATGTGAATAATTACATGTATCATTTCTTTATTTAATGCATTAAATATACAATTAAATTATTTTATGCACAAGATGATAATTAAAACGGCAATAAAATGCTTGAGTATATATTTGAAATTATGCAAATAATAATAATAAGTAGTTATAGATGAATTCTTAGAAATGCTCTTTAGTTATTTCACTTTTTCTTAGATGCCTATAGAGCTAAACAGAATGACATACTTGGGAAAGAGGGTTGGTACTGATGTTCCAAATTAACATGGTAAAGGAGATTATAATCAGGTGTCAGGTGTCCTGATCTGATCACAGTCAACATCTGGATCCAAAACTGTCAATTATAGCGATTAGACAGTTCTTAATGCAAAGACCTCCTAGGACACCATTGGGCAATAAAATCCTTCCCTACAAGGACCCTATGGTCCAAAAATGTAGTATCTCTTATCGCATATATTGATTTATCCTTTTGAATCACTATAAAACTTTTCACTCAGTCTCTTTCACCTGCAAGTCCACACAATTCCACACAATTCCTGTGCGCGAGGGTCTAGGCGTGTAGACCAGGCTTAGCTTCTTCCGAAAACAAGCAAGATTCTTTCTCAAGGATTATTCATAACACGTTACTGTTAACAAAACTGTCTGTCATTTTTTTATTTTGACTCTGACTACTTTCTAATATTGTAAGTAAGGGGAACACACTCTGTCCAGGCAGAACAGGGCTGATTAAAAAGCGAAAAAGTCTGTATGATAAACTGTTCTCTCTTTGCAAAGATATAAAAAATAAAGTGCCGACTGAGTGAAATCCATCAATCTCTGCTTAATTAACTGTGGTGAATAGTTGAATACTTTTTCCCCACTACAGCCCTCAGATCAGCATGCAGGTTCATGTGTATTCATCCATTTGCATTGTATTGGATCAACAGACTCTATAAGAACAGGTTCCTGTGTTTTGCTTCACAGGTGGTTTAAGCTGATTTAAGAGAGGCTGAAAAGCAACACATGGTTTCCCTATCCAGCCCCCAGGAGAGTCATTCTTTACCTGTCATATTCAGACTGTAGCGCCTGCCACGATCAGGGCAGGAGCAGCAGATATAGTTACACAGAAACGTAGCAAAGCTTAATTTTTCGATTGACAGGAAAATCTGCAGTCGGGGGCAACTGATGAGCATTTGTTTTTATGGCAGCTGGTGACACTGGTCTACATCACCACTGAGAAGCTGACCCATGAAACTGTAGTTGTTTTTTGTTTTTTACTGATCTGACAGCATCTGCTTATTCTGTTTATTTTGAAATAAACTAAATTATTCAAACATATTACTGAGGATAGTGCTTGTATCTAAGAATGCACACGGTCACTAAATGAGTCTTCATTGAAATATCTTTCACTGGAGTATGCCAGAAGATGCTCCAAAGTCACCAAATCCCTCAAAGAAAGCCATCTTTCTTTGGTCAAATTCATTGAAGTTGTATTTATAATTATGTTTCTTGCTAAATAAAGAGAATCCAAAAGGGTATATTTACTATTAAATAAACAAAAGTAGAACGGAACAACTTTTATGAGACCTGATCTCTGTTTTGCACATTTCCCTGTGATTAATGTTTCTCCCTGATGGAGGGAAAGAGAGCCAAGTTGTTTTCTGACTCAGATCTGCATAAAAACAGAACAGCTCACTGAAATGAGTAAATAATCCATTCCCTAGATTAACCTTGTTTGGAAAAAAACAGAAGCTGTATGCTAAATTTGAAATGGGTAGAAGTTCACTTACCTTTTATAAGAACTGAACTGGTTCTAAATTCCTTTAAAAAAAGTTCTTCAAACGTTGAATCCAAGGAAGAAATCCTCTGGAAGTAGTGTTTCCTTCTTGTTGTCTCCTGCTGTAAATATTCCCATATCTCAGAACTCTCTCCTTCTGCTTTGCTCAGCCCCTTATTCCATCTGTTTCACCTCTCTGTTTACACCCCCTCTCACTCCAGCTCTGGAGACACCCCTTGTTCTGCTCAGTCTTTTTTTTTTTTTAAGCAGTGTCCTTTCTGGCAATGTGGCAATAAGAATAATTGTCTTGATGCCAAAAAGAGCCCAACAGATTTTGCTTTCACAAGTGGAGCAGTATGGCTATCGCCATAGTG
>NW_015150735.1:532269-539380 GCF_000732505.1 Cyprinodon variegatus
GACTTGAGATGTTCTTGGGAGAGGGAGCAGTTCAGACCCCAACCTTACAAAAAAAAAAAAAACCCGGACTCACATTCACACATAGCACTCACATCCAATACTCCAATAATGTTGTAATATTAAGAGAATAAAGTCCTAAAGTTACGAGAAACAAGTTGTATTTGATAAAAAAAACTTACAAGAAGCACTTTCTTCACTAAAATGAGGAATGTCGATCATTAAGTGAAGTTATATTTTGGCTCTGGTTTGACAGATAAGGAAATCTTTTAGCACCAGCATCACATTGGGCAGAATGTCAAAGCAGACTCAGGTTGCTGATTGGTGCCACTGCTCGGCCGTTATGTGCTGGTCGGAGCTCAAAGCTTTCTTTCTGAAATGGGTTGTTGTATGATGACTTTATTCTTATTATGTTATGATTTTATTCTCATAATATTACAACTTTATTCTCGTAATCTTACAACTTTATTCTTGAAATAAAAAAATAAAAAATAAATCTCTAGCCTGGTCCTAATAATCCGTCATAGTTTTAGGCTTCAACTGCTCACTATATTTGTGTAACTTGTTTTATTGTAGTTCTTTCTCAAAAGGCTGTAGTCTCGTTTATGACAAGCGTCATCCATGTGCATTTCTGTCCCATAATGACAGGAAGGCTGTCCGGCACCAGATCCGGAGTTCCTTTCCCATCCTGGAAAGTTTCCTTACTGTTGATACCATGAAAGGCGAAAGGATAGGAGCTAAAAACTAAAACTAGGAGCTATAATTCACCCAATCCAGAAAGAGCCTTAGAGATTTTGGAGTTCATACAGATTAGATGGCAAGATATAAATTTAAATTCTTGTCACATATTCTCAATTAGATTTAGATACACAAACTTACTTTAAACCTCTGTGTGTCTGCTGCTGGTTTTCTTTCCAAATTGCTTTTTGTTTAATTGTTTACCCTATAAACTGAGCAAGTTTCTATGTCTGTGGTAAAGATTAGCTTCCAAGCAGCATGATACTGTGTTTTGTTAGTTACCTGAACTTTGTAGCATTCAAAATATGATTTCCCTTTCCAAACGATGGATTCAACTTCTGTAAAATGCTCTAATCTTGAATTATTATTATGTTTTTTGTTCACTAAGGGTAACAAACCTCTGAGGCCTTCACAGAAAATCAGGACAAATAGATATAAATCCAAGAACAAAAAACACATCACCTGTCAAGGTAGTTTAATTTTAATACACAAGAAATATCACTTCAAATATTTGTTTTACAACAGTGACTTTTGTATCCTTGCATAACAGAGCAACAAGCCAATAACTCAGTCTGATGGTTGTAATGTTTACACAGACTCAAACTCCCTTTTCCTTGATTTAAAAAACACAAACAGGACCTGCTTTCTCTGACGCTCCAGGTTTCCATCATTCACACAGCAAACTGATTCCAGATCAGTGCTTCAAAAACAGTACAGCAACCTAAGACATTTTCTCGCCGGTCAGTAGAAACACATTTAAAATTTAACCAAGCAAAACTCTATTCATCTAATTACAACACAATTATGTTTCTAGTCAAACAGAACATAGAAAAAATGTGATATGCTTGATATACATTAGGGCTGCTCTTTGATCATGTCAGAATACAGGCAGATACATCTCTTTGGAGAATCTCAAATTTAGGTGACACTTCATACATTAAGTGCAAACCAGTTGAGAGAGACAGTTGGGAAAGAAGGCAATCCAACCTTGATCATGAGCAGAGACAAATACATGAAAACTCCACACCCAATCCTGCACCAATCCATACTGTGGACAGCATGTTAGCATTGTGCAAGAGATAAATATGTCTATATAAACTAAGACCCATATAATACTGTTGCAAACACACAGAACAATTATTAAGTTAACAAAAATATATGTCATCTATCCAACTTTCTACAGCTGTCATGCTTTTTTGGGTTGATTCTAATGCATAATAATGCAAACCATTCTTGGAATTAACCTCAGAAGAAGAGAACAGATGAATTACAGGGAAATTATAATTTAATCGGTAATACCAGAAGGAATGGGGGCGGTGAGCGAATATGCATACATGAGGTGGAGGGTTTTTTACTTTTTATGGATATTTGTGGATGTAATGTTGAGAGGCAGTGTGGTGCATCATTTTGTTGTATTGAGTATTAACAGCAGCATCCAATCAGGGGGATTCAAAGAGAGGAGTGTTTTCATGCTGTAGCTTCAGCAGAGATGCAGGCCGGAGGAGCCTGCTTACAAGGGACACTGATGTGGTCGTCGATCGGTGGCAGCAGCACCTGCACATTAGAAGAAAAAGCAGAGGAAAGATTTTTATAGACTAAGTCAAGACAACACTCTGAAATCCCTTTTTGTGCAGCTTGCATAATTCATTACATGTTCCCAAATGTGGGTGAGAAAACAAAAAGAGGGTCATTATCGAGTAAAATCCAGGAATATTTTTCTGTTGGTATCATATGCAAAGGAAAGAAAGCTAAGTGAACTTCTAACCAGTTCAATTTGTTGTAGTTGAGGAACAATTTGGATATAAGTTCACCTGGATGTTGATGCATTGCATCTGAAAAAGTCAGGCACAGCAGTTGTTAGAATAATTGTATATAAATATATCTGTGTAGTGTTATCATGCATAAAGCTGTGTACTATGTGCATGTTTTCATAGCCACCTTTTCTGAAGTATACTGTGATTAGTGAACAATAAATAGCGATGGAGAACGCTGGGACTGCAGAGTGAGGTGGAGATTGTAAACTCTGCAGTCTCTTCCGACTCTCCTTGCGAGTAACTAAATTAATTGTCTCTGTGCTTTCTTTCTTTCCTTGTATGTATGTATGATGTTTTAGGTGCTTAGACCTGACAGCAGTGCAACCAGTCAGTCTGCAGGCCTGTCATAGGTAACTTGGTCTTCATGGCCCTTGCAGTGATCTTGATATACCTCCCTTAAAGTCTTTGTCTTCTCTTAGTAATGGTATGCTCTGGTCTTGTTATGTCTTGGTTTTGTATTCTCTTCTCTTGGTATTGGTATGATCTGTTTCTGGTCTTGTTTTGGTCTTGTCTTAGTCTTTGTATGCTCTGGTCTTGGCTTAGTCTTGATATATCCGGGTCTTACTGATGGTATTAGTATGCTTTGGTCTTTGTCTTATCTTGATATTAGTATGATCTGACCTTGGCCTTGTCTTGGTCCTGGTATTGGTATACCCTGATCCTGGTCTTGTTTTAGTCTTGTTATGGTCTGGTCTTGGTCATCTTTTTTGTCTTATTATGCATTTATCTTGGTATTTGTATGCTGCGGTATTGGTATGCTCTGGTCTGAGTTGTGGGGCTGGTATGTTCTGGTATTCTTCTTGGTGTGCTTTGGTTTGGTATATTATGGGATTGGTTATGTCTCTGCCTTGGTATGTTCTGGTGTTGGTCTCAGTTTGAATAAAAAGCTGAGAAACACACTGTGATGGCTAACATCGCTGTTAGCTGTACTGATTTTCCATTTTTTAAGTGGATATAAACCTCAAGCATTACCAAGCATAGGTAGGGCTGTGAATCCAACCAATATTACCAAATTTTTGCAGGTATTTAGAGGCGTAAACCTAAAAATCTGTCCGTTTGACTGCAATATCCACAACAAAGAGCAGCTGGTTTTATTAGCAATAAGAAAAAGCAAACTTAAGATTTCACCAACAAAAGGAGGAAAAGCAACCACTTGAATGAAGTGTGTTTAAGTACAGATACATCTAATATATGAAGGACAGAAGGCCCTGAGGACCAGCATTAGAAAACCATGCTCTAGATCCTGTATAAATGCTAACCCGAAAGAAAATATGTACAACAGTAAACAACCTTTTCAAGCTTCCTTCTTCTCTATGTCTAAGAAGTGACTTTAAACATGCTCTCTGCTTGCCCGCCTGTAGAATAACCCAAGATTTGTCCATATTCTCTTTAACCAAACATATATTCAGGTCGCTTTTCACCACATGGCCAACAAAAATGTAAGCTCCCTGAACGGTTCAGCTCTTTCCATATACAACGCCATGTGTCCGACTTGTAGGTCCCATGTTTTAAACAATAAGCTACTGAGAAAGTCTGTTTGTACAGACATGACTGTGTCTGCAACAAATAACTTAGCTGTTATTTTAATAAATCCAGCTTCTTTTAGCCATGCAAGAGCTTCTTCTTTTCCTACTCGCATTAACAATAGTAGAACAACCGACTTGGATACCAAAGGTAATGAAGTTCCCTCTGATAGATATTCTGCTTTTATTAATTAATGTGTTTTTATTTCTCAGTAGCAGCAGATCCTGTCCTCCTGACAGAGCGGATTTTTTTTTTCAAGTGCAGAATTGGAAAACAAACAAAACATGTACAATGTTAACCTTATAATAAAAAAAATATATAAATATTTCCTCCTGTTTTTCTAAATGTACAGTCATGAATGTGTGCAACATTGTCCATGGATTGTAAAACTTGAAGGTTCTTCGCTTGTTCTCTGCCTCCACATCAGCCTCATAAGAAGGAATTACTAATCTTCCACTTTGATGGATTTTGAGGGTATTTTTTTTTTCACTTCTGTGTGGGAGTTAACCACTTATGCATGTCCAGGAATTTCTCCCATATGGATTGCATTTGTGCACTTATGACCTTAGCCACATTTCTACTTATGTTTCACCACTCAAGCTGTTAATAAAAAGGTAAAAGCCAGCCTGCCATCTGTGGGGAACTCTAATTGAATATTCCTTATTTTCACTTAAGATAAGCAGACAGGTTCCTGTTTTTAGTTCTGCTTTTTACTGAGCTGGAAAGGGGGGCCTCCTTCCGCCCGTCTTTACAATCCAGGTGTTTTAGTCATCAGGATCATATAGAGCTCCCTGCTTCCGTAGAATCACCAAAAAACACAGAATGTATTAAGATGTGAGGTGTTGGTCCAAATGGTTTGCAAATAAACATCAATCTGAGGAGTGTTAAACAGCAGACTGCAAGCAGATGGTTCGAAAAAATGTGTCAAACCTAAAAAGATCAAATGTTGGTCTGTATGCAAATGGTATTAGAAGCTTCCCTTGTGTTTCACCTGATAGACAAACCAGGTCATTAGCCTTTTCACAGCCTCATTTTTCTCTCTCCCTGGCGTCATTGTATAAGTGGTTATAATTAGTGTGTGGGTAGCAGCAATGGAGCGCCAGACCTGGGCTCCACCAGGAGCTCCTGAAATGCAGAGACAGCTTTCCCATATTATAGAGCTGAAACCATAAGTTTACATACACCATATTACTGTCAGACATGACATTAAGACAAAGCTTTTCTGTCTAAGTGACATAATTTACCTAAATATTTCAGTTTTTCTAGGCATTGTTTTATTAGTTGTTCTTGATTGTAAGGAATTTACATACATTTTTTTATTAATATTTGATACCCTTGCCTTTAGAGGTAGATAATCACCTTATATGATTTTTTTTATTGATACACCAGCAGCTCACTCTGCTTGCATACAAAGTTTTCAGAAAGATTACCTCATCCTGCAGGGGTCAGTTTCAATAATCAGGTTTACTAAAAACTCTTAGTTTCCTAAACCTGAAATCAGGGAAACTCTGAGTTTGTCCATTTATTCAACCTCTGTTTCTGTTGCCATGGTAACATTCTCCCCAGAGCTAACCTGTTTCTGGAGCAGGTTTTTTCAGTGAACTCAGAGCATCCTCTGTTTCTGCTCTCCTAAGAGAAAATAATGTCGTTTTATTCCCTGATTTAGTCAGGAGAGTTTTGTGCATACAAAAAAAACAACATTAATTTGGACACATTAGGTTTTAAAAACAAACATTGCATCCCCGTTTGACCAGGATCTTATTAAAGAATGATCTGGAGAGGATTTTACAACTCACCTGACAGGATATGAGATTTGATTGTTTATGGTTTGTTTAATATGAGTGACATGCGGATCACTTTTTTACAGTACATGAAGAAATACTGAAATTATTTTCAGATTACACATAAATAGATTAACTAATTCCACAGAAAAAAGAATAATCTTAGGGCTTGGATTAGGATTCACTCAGTCATAAAACCTACTGAGTCTACTGCTAATTAAGAGGCATAATCTAAAGACATTCTATTGGACTGATTACCGCCAATGACGGCCCTTTATTAGGATGATAACATCCTGCAAACAGCCAATTAGTATTTACTGTGTGATGGATGACTGAATCAAAATGAGGAGGAACACCATGAGATGATGCACAGGTCCTACCTATTTTAGCAACGTTTTTATATTTCATCTTCACCTGCTGCCGGATTATCTAAATAAATTACATTGATCCACTATCATTCAAGCAATAATACATTTTTTTCTCCCTAATGTTTTTTTTTTAAGAATACTTTTACCAAACAAAAATTCAAAATCAATATTTTATTTTACTAAATTATAATTTAGTAAATTTGTATTTACTATTAGTTTTTCTAAAGTTGTGTCACTTGAATTACTAGTGTGAAGTGATCATTTTCTTTAATAGGAGGGGATGTAAACTTTTAAGTAAACTTCTGGTTTCAACTGTATGTTGAGGAGAGAGAGCCGTCTCCCCATCTTAGTTCATCCATGCTGCTGTAGCCTTGATAAAACTGTCCGCTGCGCCAACCCAGCTTTATATTTCCTTCCTCTCTTCAACAAGTTGGCAATGCAGCTTCCAGACTGGCTAAAGCAGAAGAAAACCTACGCAGACGATAAAAGCATGAGCTCAAACCTGGACTCAATGATAAAATCAGCTTTTCCACTGCTGTGAGCAGGGTTGATAGATTTAGATGTGGAAGAAAGAAACAAATCAACATTAAAAGTTTTTATGTTGGATCCCAACATGATGTGTGTTTGTAATTGTTTATGCACCCTGCTAGGACATTTTGTGGATTATTTAATATATAACTTTAGAGGACCGACAGGCAAATGGAGACTGAAGTCTGGTCCTGATATGGTGGACAAACTGTGCAGAAGGGGTTGGTTTATGGCCACTGGGGTTTCTAAAACATTGTAGCCTGTAACCCCAAAAAAATCAGAATGCAACACACCAGTGACCCCCTAAAAAGACACAGGGTTACTTAACACTTACTTTTTATATATTTATATATGTATATAT